>NW_028145463.1:602500-855000 GCF_977016875.1 Pavona decussata
GGAACAAAGCTACCACAACTGGCCATGGAAAACGAAGCAACCAATAATTGCAGAAAACGAAATTTGTCGAAAATTCGTAAGCGAAGCACCTCAAATTCTAGGAATCGAATCAAAAAAGAAACGCCCGAAACTCGAAAACAAAACTCTCGGTTATTTTTATTCCTTCATAAACATCATGCATTTGCGCTTTTTTAAAAACTAGATATTAAAATACTGAGTTTTTATCGGTACAGCGAAGCACTTAAATCCAGAATGTGCAGTTCAACAACTATTTCAACCTTTTTGTCGTTGTTGTTGTTGTTGTTGTTTGCTTGTTTCTGTCCGGTTGTCGTTGATTTTGTTCTTGTTATGTTTTTGTTTGTTTGTTTGTTTGTTTGTTTGTTTCTTGCACAGTCTGGTTTTATTTTGGCTAATTAACCTTATCGAAAAAATGTTCTTTTATGAAAATAAGCGATAACTTTGTATTGTTATCCCTCTTCCTTGTAAACACCACCCAGTTCCTTTGTGAATGAATGGCTGAAACGATGTTTCGTTATCATGATGTGATGCTGTCTCGACTTGATGATGAGGGCTTTGTGAATTACTTGTTCACGGACACACCAAAAACTCGAAGACAAGCCAGCCCGAAATATAAGAATTTTTTATCAAAGGGAAATCAAAACCACATGTTCCCTTTGTCTGTTTTCAAAGTCAACTCTCGACTAAAAATTTCTGCTCACTCGTGTTATTCTAATTATTCCGTAGAGTAGGCTGACAATTCTGTCAAATGTTTGAAATTTCATTTCTTTGGTCAACATTAGTAACATTTAAAGTTCCTGTTTCCATTCTCGGTGCCGCAATTATTATAAGTGCGTGAAAATTGATCGAGCTAAAACTGAATGACAGGCACGTGATTACATGTAAAATACACCTCCCCTAGCCCTTCTTCGTTTGTCTTGGCCCTTTGCCGTCGTAATTGTTTGTCTGTAAATCACTTATTTCCAGAGTCATCATTTCTGTTTATTGAGCCTGATTGTTCAGATTTCAAGAAGCCCCGATTTAGAGAAGCAGTGAACGGTACAGCCTGACGGTAAGTCATTTGCATGTGCCATGTCAAAGACCAACTCACTCAATTCCTCAACTGACGTTAACTACTGAGATGTTAACTACCAACTCAGTTCCTAGTTTCTGATCGAGGCAGGCAAGTCCAGGGTCTTGCAAAACAAGTCATAACCAACAAGCCAGTTATTTTGAACTTTACTTGATTTACTTATTGTTTGCACCGCCATTGAACTTGCAGTTGCCACAGATGTGTTAAACGAATTGAAACAACAGAACACGGTTCTGTAATTATCCTTTCAACAAAACAGACAAAAGAAAAGTCGGTAGTTTTGCATCAAGCCGTATCACAGGGATTCCGTGTCTGGCCATGTCTGTCAGTGGAAATTTATGTGAGAAAGATATCTTACCTACAGTCAGAGAAATTAAGAACAAATGGGAGAGTTCTCAAACTTTCTCTTTTTCTAGGAACGTCCTTGGTGAAACAAAAGCTCATTTGATAGGATCTCCAATCATCGTCAAAACAAAATGGCGGAGGGCGAGTCAGAAGATATAGTGAAGCTCATGCAAGAACTTAGCATTGCGAAAACAAAAGGCGATAGAGAACGGGAGGGAAATGCCTATTATAAACTGGGTGGTGTTTATTACAGTCAGGGTAATTTTAAACAGGCCATAGAGTATCAAAGGCTACATCTTAGTATTGCTAAAGAATTAGGAAACAGGGATGGGGAGGGAAGAGCCTATGGCAATCTGGGCAATGCCTATCACAGTCTGGGTAATTTTAAACAAGCCGCAGAGAATCACGAGCTAGCTCTTAATATTGATAAAGAATTAGGGAACAGGGATGGGGAGGGAACAGCCTATGGCAATCTGGGCAGTGCTTATAACATGCTGGGTAATTTTAAACAAGCTGTAGAGTATCACGAACTTGATCTTAATATTGCTAAAGAATTAAGGAACAGGGATGGGGAGTGTACAGCCTATTGCAATCTGGGAGTTGATTATCAAGGTTTGGGTAATTTTAAACAAGCCCTAGAGTATCACGAACTACATCTTAAAATTGCTAAAGAATTAGGGAACAGGTATTTGGAGGGAACAGCCTATTGCAATCTGGGAGTTGATTATCAAGGTCTGGGTAATTTTAAACAAGCCGTAGAGTACCACAAACTACATCTTAATATTGCTAAAGAATTAGGGACCAGGGATGGGGAGGGAACAGCCTATTGCAATCTGGGCAGTGCTTTTCAAAGTCTGGGTAATTTTAAACAGGCCGTAGAGTATCGCGAACTACATCTTAATATTGCTAAAGAATTAGGGAACAAGAATGAGGAGGGTAGAGCGTATGGCAATCTGGGCAATGCTTATTACAGGCTGGGTAATTTTAAACAAGCCACAGAGTATCTCGAAAAGCGTCTTTATATTGCTAAAGTATTAGGGAACAGGCATGAGGAGGGATTAGCCTATAGCAGTCTGGGAGGTGCTTATGGCAATATAGGTAATTTTAAACAAGCCGCAAAGTATCACGAACTACATCTTAATATTGCTAAAGAATTAGGGAACAGGTATTTGGAGGGAGATGCCTATGGCAATCTAGGAGTTGATTATAAAGGTCTGGGTAATTTAAAACAAGCCTTTGAGTGTTGGAAACAAAGTCTCAGTATCGCTAAAGAAATTGGGGCCAGAAACTCTGAGGGGTACGCTTTTAGAAACCTGGGTGCAGCTCTTTTACGCTTGGATGATTTTGAGCAATCCATAGAGTACACGAAACAAAGTCTTGATATAGCAAAAGAATTGGGTGACAAGACTGCAGAGGGAGCTTCTTATGGCAGCTTGGGCGGAGTATTTTCCAGCCTAGGTTTATTTAAATTAGCAATAGAGTGTCACAAACAAGACCTTAGTATTGCTAAAGAGTTAGGGGACAAGGTTCAAGAGGCAGAATCATGCCATTCATTAGGTCATAATTATGAATGGGTGGGCTCTTTGAGTGAGGCACTTGATTATTATCGATCGAGCGTAAAAACCTTTGATGACATCAGAGCTCTTCTACAGTCAAAAGATATGTGGAAAATAAGCTTTCGTGATCGCCACCAGTGTGCGTACACTTCGTTATGGAGAACTCTTGTGAAGACGGGAGAGACTGACGAGGCTTTGTGTACTGCTGAGCAAGGACGAGCGCAGGCCTTGATCGATGTTTTGAAAGAAAAGTATGGAGTTGACTCATCACCGTCCGCTTCAGCTGAACCTAAGGAGACAATTACCTATATATTAAACAATTTAAGTACAGAAATAGTTTTTGTTGCACTTGATGAAAATGCGATCAGTTTTTGGTTGCTGCGAAGAGGGAAAGAGATTCTCTTTAAGCAAAAAGAAATAGCACGTGATAGTTGCAAGTTGTTAATAGATGCTACTTTGAAAGACATTAGTGTAGGTGTTCGGGTCATGTGCGAGAATCGATCAATGGATGAAGTATGTGATGACCCTCCGTCCAACAGAGAAGCTGCTGAGGAAACAGACCAATCACCGACCTCCTCTGTCAATTCTTTGCACCAGCTGTATGATGTTATTATTGGTCCCATTGCAGACTTGCTCGATAGTGACCAGTTACTCCTTGTTCCAGATGGTCCATTTTTCCTGGTTCCTTACACTGCGCTTGGTGAATCAATCAGGATTCACATCGTTCCCTCGTTGACCGCTTTACGACTGATCGCAGATGGGCCCGAGGACTTCCACTGTAGGAGTGGGGCGTTGCTCGTGGGAGATCCATGTTTGGAAGAAGTTACCAACGTGTTTGGTAAGCCCGTTTGGAACCAGCTTCCATTTGCCAGAAAGGAAGTGGAGATGATTGGAAAACTTCTGAAGACCACACCTCTCACCGGACGAGATGCAACTAAACACGAAGTGATGAAAAGGTTCGAGTCGGTTGCTTTGGTGCACATTGCCGCGCACGGACGTGCTGAAACTGGAGAAATTCTTTTGACCCCTAACCCAGGATGGATATCTCCTATCCCTAGAAAAGAACGCTACATTTTAACAATGTCAGATGTGCAAGCAGTTCGTCTGCGAGCAAGACTCGTTGTGCTTAGCTGCTGTCACAGTGGCCGTGGAGAAGTCAAAGCTGAGGGCGTGGTTGGTATCGCGCGGGCTTTCTTGTGTGCTGGTGCTCGCTCTGTTCTGGTGTCACTCTGGGCGATTGATGACGAGGCCACCATGGAGTTCATGAAACACTTCTACCAACACCTGGCAAATGGAAAAAGCGCGAGTGTGGCTCTTCACAAGGCTGTGAAATCTCTGCGCGAGTCAGAGCAGTTCCGTGACTTGAAGCACTGGGCTCCATTTGTGCTGATTGGTGATGACGTGACGCTTGAATTTGGAGAAAGGAAATAAAAAAAGAATGGTAACTTTAGTTTGTGTTTCACTTTAAATAGGAGTAATTTTATGATAAACAACGACAGCTACCTGCAAAAAAAGCTCAATTCTTGCCAGTGGAATAGTTGTAAAATCTGTCTAAATATTATTTCAATAACCAAGCCTTCCGCTCTTCGTTAAAACGACGGGATAGTTTTGAGGAAGAATGCCATAAGAAGATGTTCGTTTTCGTTGTTCCTTTTATCATGAGAAAATGCCTTATTTTTCTTCCACTAGCCTTTTCCAGGCGTTCCTCACAATTTGATCGCCTGTTCTCGCACTAGTTATTGTTTCAACCGTTTGAGATAAGGAACGAATGTGTAAAGGTTGCCATTTCCCCTTAGATTTTTAACAATCGTACCTTTGAACGAATGTTTAAAAGTTGCCATTTCCCCTCAGATTTTTAACAATCGAATCTTTGAACTTTATGAACTTCATGACCTTAATGGGAGTCAAACCTTGCTTGACTTATGGTTTCGTTGAACGTTGTTTTCAATTGAGGCACCAGGAATCTCGTTGATTAGGGGAAATTATTGCATTGTTGCTTAAAATATGTCTTAGGCTTCGTGGGTAGTGTTATCAAATAAGTTCGTTTATATCTCTTCCTCTTTTTCTGGCAAACAAAAACAAATTAAGCGCTTCACCTGAGCTCCACGAACTTTTAAATTTAGAGCCTCAAGTAAAACTAATCCCAAATGACCATTTTTTTTTTGGCAGAACTGTCATCATTTTCAAGACAAGCGAGGACTACTGGGCGAATAACTTATACATTGATGACGTCCATTTGGTGTGATGCAAACTATCCAGAGAACTTGTATGTAGTGTGAAGATCTTAGATGCAATGGCCGGATACAAAAACCCAGTAAATCAGTAGCAAATGAAAGGTAAACAAAATGAGGTTACTGCATTAAGCCTTTGCTTAATTAATTTTGCGGTTCCTAATATATCTGGATCCGGAAACACATGTACAGGCTTGCTTTTGGTACGCATTTTCCAAAATGGCACTTCACTTAATGAAGTTTTCAAATGTAATTTTGCTTCTTTCGATGTAACGTTAAGAAAACTGCACACATGAATTTGACGTTACATTTAATTTTTTATAGCTTCATAACAAATAACATACCAACATTGTAAAGATATTTTGATGTCATTTCATAAATTGTTTTATGTCATTACTCGTTATCAGACAATATTGAGAACAAATTATTACTTATATGATAATTCAGAACAAATGTGGCTACTTAAGCCAGATTTAACGGTTTATCTACCCATATTTAGAATCAAGAACTTTAATTTTTAAAGAATGACGTTTGTCAGAGCGTTTTCAGGTTCGCCTGTAAATATGATTTTCTCCAAGTGGTAGAAATTGCGTGTTCTTTTCTTAAAATACGATTATCTTAGCCGCAAAATTGTGCTTGTCATTGTATCTAAGGACAGCTTTTAACATCCTCGTGCGTTTACAAAGTTACAAAGAGCGCAAAAGACAAAGAAATCGATTTTAACAGTCTAAGAGGGCGAGTTAACTCATAGAAACCTGATTGCAAGAGGGCAAAGACTAACTGAAAAACTGCCGAAATATTTCTCAGTAGATTGTGTTTGAATAACAATAACAAGTGATGCAGTTAGCTCTGACCTGCTAAATAGGCTCAGTAGAATGATGATGCAATTATTATCTTAGAACTGATCAGGGCTTGGTTGTTTGAAATCCCATTAATTTTGAAACAACAAGTTGAGAAATACGCTTGGTTTTTGTCAAAAAGATTTCATTGCTTTTTTGTTTTTTTACAAGATGCCATAATCGAGTGGTCCTCTTATATCATCGTGGAATTATTTTATCTAAAGTCAAACATAAGATAATGTTTTTATTACAGGCTTTTTTCCGTCCAGAGTGGACTTCAATTCTAAATTGGCGCAATGCTCCTTTAAACAACCTTGTGCAGATCCTTTCATGTATATATGTAAGTAACTAGGTATATAAGTAGGTATAGAGCACTCTTCAATTTGGTGTCGAAGTAATTTCGCGTTTGCTTTGGTTTCGCTTTACTATGCTTTCTGATTCGTTATCAAAACTTGCGGCACTTTCTCAACCAATGGGAAACAAAGCCAAAGCCAATCGTGCCTTGATATCACAGGTTTTCCCGCGCTTGGCCAAGGTTACAGGTTACATGTATTTGCTTTGAATTCTGATTGGTTCACCGGACTGTTTACGTCTGTTCTGATTGGTTAGAGTAATTACTTTGTGTTTGACACATACTCAATTGAAAACTGCTCTATAAAGTCAGTAAGTAAGCTATCTGTGTTTACATGATACCCGTACGACTTTCAAACCGGTGGATTCGTTTCCATAGTATCGTTCAATGTCACTGAGTAAAAACGATGTGATTTCAACCCAAAATTTTTACCGGATAAGGAATCTTAATGTTTCTACGAAAACCCATTCTGGGGTCATGTAAACGTGACATGACTGTATGTTTCATATTTCCGATTAAGTTTGAAGATTTCGTTACAAAATGAAACTTACAGCTTCATCAAAACGGCTTTTGTTAATACGATGTCAGCAAGTGTTCAAGTCGTAGGGGAATGAAAGTCTATCCAGTATCGTGTAAACCGCCCCATTAGAGAACAATAAGTGTAGCGAATATAATAAGTGAGACTGTTGTAAACATTAACATTAAAAAAGTGAAATCTGTAAAACGTGTTCGGTTTGAGAACAGTAGAATCCAAATATTTTATTTTATTTATTTTAAGCTGAGGGGGAACCGTCGCGGAGATTTTGCTGTATGTTGGCCAAAACAGCTCAAATATTTCACAAATAACCTCATGAAATCGCTCTTAGAGCAGCGGGAGGAAAGTTTGAAATGATTTCTCCGCGTGATAATAGAATACAATCAGTTTTAAATTCACACGAGGAACTTCAAAAGATTGGTCAGTTTTTTTTTTCAAGTTTCAATCCATTTCCATCTGAGCCATCTCCAGACAAAAATGATTGACCCTAGTTTTTGTTCCCCAGAAGGGTCATTTGTAAAAAAAATTGAACCATTATTTTAATGGTCCCATCTGATACAAATATTTTTTTTCGCTATTCAAAGTGGCACTTATAAAAGGTGACACTGCCCCTTTAAAGACCTCCGAAGCCACCGTTAAGGTCCTTCTTGGACAGATTCATACCCAGTCACCATTTCTATGTTTGTGGGTCGAGAGAAGAGTGGCCTTAATTTACTCTCGTATCCAATGTTCGCGCGCCATAAAGATAAAAATAGTGACTGTTTACGAGCATTATCCTTAGGTGGGTCACGAATAGACCAGCTTACAACTGAGCAAACAAAAGAAATCAAAAGCCTTTCAGTTTTACGTGCATAGGGAAGACTGGAACAGCGACTATCTTTCGACGTACCATCTTCGACATGCTAGATAAACAGCTGAAAGACCGTTATGAGAATTAAACACTTATTGGCTAAAAAAACTGAACGACAAATTAACAACAAATGCTCACCTAAATTGGCTGATAAATGTATCAACTTGAAATTTTGCATGACTCTCGGAAACTTCCGGTATAGATTTCGGCCGTTTTGTTCTCATGTTAAATTTCCAAAACCACCGATTTAATTATCGATCTCGGATTGACTTCTAAATATCCCCCCACCACGTCACTCTGAAGATATATAAACCCATCTCCCTTACCCAGAGTCGAGTTCAACGGTAAATTAATCAGTTGTGTTAAGGAGCTAGCTCCGCCGCCAAAACTTTATTTCGCGCGCGCCTACAATACCTCCAGCTACGCAGGCAACTGTAAAAAAAAAAAGCAATAAATACTAAACTTGCAACAGCAAGAAGGTGGCCGCGGCCGCTTAATAGAGGTGGCCGATGAATAGAAGTATCGAATACAGCATTTTACTGACAAATAATTTGGGACTTTGGAAAGTGGCCACTTAATGGAGGGTGGCCGCTTAATAGAGGTCAGACTGTATAAAAAAGTTTAATATCAAACAATGGGTCCCACACACCCCGGGGAGCATGATTTTCAACGCCGCGTTTACTGCCGGTGTGTCTCGTAAAAGGTGGTTTAATTAGTCTCCCTGTTCCAAGATGCAAGTCTCCGGCTTTTTTAGGTGATCGATATTACTACATCTTTTCCAATTGAGGGTGTAGCACGATACGAAACTTTTGCTTGAGGCAGGGGACCACACGACGCAAAATAAACTGTTCTGAATACGTTCCGTTGCCGGATCTCTTGCAGTGAAATGCACGTGCCAGACGTCTCTTTACGTGTAAATAAACCAAACTGATTGTAGGGCTGACACTACGGCAAAGGGCTTATTTATTAGGGGCCAATATTTCAACTAGTACAACTAGTCTTCTTCAGGGCCAGAGTTACAATGAGTCACATTTAAACGTAAGCATAAACAGTTAAAGGTTAACACGATACGTTGTATGAGCCTCTCTATGGGTACCCACAGTCTTCGTTTTCTTCGCGATTTTTTAGCCTGCGTAGCTGGCGGTTTTGGAGGGCGGTAAAGCCGGGCCAAAACGAGTGGTGCAGCTGCGGGTAAAATGTGGAGAGAACCGTGACAGTAGCGGCGAAGACGCGTCAACGAGCGGCTTTGCCGCAATTTCTCGTTGCCCTCGCCCCATTTCTCCGCGGCTTCGCCACTTGTTTTGGCCCTCGTGCCCGGCTCGCCGGTAAGCCCACCCATAAAAACCGCCAGCTACGCAGGCTACGATTTTTTCGCAAATCTTCGTTTTTTTAGGAAGATCTTCGTTTTTTCGGATTGAAATGGTTTAAATGTTCTTTCAGTGTTATTCACAGTTGATAAATATTTCACTACAATAGCAAATTGCATAATTCACTGAAACAATAAAGAATGATGAGATTCCAAGAAATCGAAACTGCAGTCTTACATGAGAAACAACATTAGACACTCACCAGAAGAAATTTCACCAGCATCCCAGAGACTCACAAGAGAGTTGTCTATCGTAGCTTCGAATATCTGCTACGGATGCGAGCTAAGCCACAAAATAATGGAGGTACATTTCAGCTGTAAGAACACAATAGCTGTTTTTCAGATAAGAAGCAACTCAGCGAGCTAAAAGACAGCGCAACAAGCTATAGATCGTTTTCACGTGACGTCACGCATTGGCCCACCGCCATATTGGTGTACCACTTTTGATTGCGTAATACGGCATTGGTAGGTCACAACTGCAATTGATTATTCCCACTAGTAAATGGATTTAAACAAAAGCGAATCAAGTTCCGAGGATAATTCGAAGGTTGCATATTCTTTTCCGATTTCTGAAAATGCAAAGAAGCTGAATTTGCCGATCAGAGATCGATATTTGCAGAAAATATCCACAATCGGAATCGATCCAGTGTTGATCGAAGGGAAGCACTTTCAGCCTGACTGTTTACCTCCGGTCGAATCCACAGATACCTTGTGTTATCTCGTTTTGGAGACAACTTTCTACACTCATTATTTGACATCTGCTGCTACTTTTTTTTTTAATCCACAGTGTATTCTTTTCCGAATTCAGTGATTGTTTAATCTTTTCCATGAGATTTATAGTTGTTGAGTTTTGACGTTGCGCGCAGTGTACCAAGCTGTTGCATTCATTTGCCTGTATCTCTCTTATTATTTGTGTTATGGTGCTACTTTTTTTTAATGATAGTGTATTCTAATCCGAATTCAACGAAAGTTTAAGCTTTTTCATACGTGAGTAATTTAACAAAAATTGACTTACGCGTTCACAAGCTTTTGCATTCATTTGCCTCTATCTCTCACATTATTTGACCTAAACTGCTACTTTTTTTAATTCACATTGTATTGTTTTCCAAATTCAGCAATAAATTAATCTTATCCATACAACTTATAGTTTTTGAGTTTTGACGTTGCGCGCACAAGTAATTGAATTTTTCCGGCGTGTAATTTAGCGAAAATTTAGTTACGCGTTCACAAGCTGTTCCATTCATTTGCCTGTATCTCCCTTATTATTTGTGCTATGGTGCTACTTTTCTTTTAATTGGATAGTGTATTGTAATCCAAATTCAACGAAAGTTTAAGTTTTTTCATACAATGTATAGTTTTTCAGTTTTATCTTAGCGTGCACAAGTCATTGAATTTTTCCGGTGTGTAGTTTAACAAAAATTGATTTACGCGTTCACAAGCTTTAGCATTCATTTGCCTCTATCTCTCACATTATTTGACCTATGCGGCTACTTTTTTTAATTAACATTGTATTGTTTTCCAAATTCAGCAATACTGTAATCTTATCCATACAATTTATAGTTTTTTAATTTTGACGTTGCGCGCACAAGTAATTGAATTTTTCCGGCGTGTAATTAAACGAAAATTCAGTTACGTGTTCACAAGCTGTTCCATTCAATTTTTTTTTATTTAAACATATTTTATTGCCGAAGTTTGCCCTAAGAGAAAAAAAAAACTCATCGAGAGGGCTCACTTCGAAATAACATTGAATTGAAAAAATTAACATTAAATAATAATTAGTCAGAGCGGCAGCAAAATTAACCAAAGGCAGCATTAAGCAATGCTAACAGGTGGAAAATATACAGCTAGGTACTTTTATAAAATCTCTTCGATTCAGATATAAAAGACTGGACATGAAAAAATAGATCATTATTTTGCTTAGGAGAAAGTAACTGTGATCCAAACAGAAAAACTGATACTATTTGTGCTTTAGACATGGAAAACCACCTGTCAGCAAATATGCGAGCAGCAGAGGGGAGCAGGTTAATTCTAGGGGCAGAATAAAGTGGACATTCAAGAAGAAAATGCTTAATTGTCTCGCTGTAGAAACCACAAAAACACACGGGGCTTTCTTTACAACCTATTTTATAAAGATAATAGTTAAGCGCACAAGTGTCTAAACGTAAACGAGTATGGAAAATTGCATTAAATCTATCAATAGCAAAATCATAAGTAGTGTTATAACTAGGTACATTGTAATATGAAAATAAAGCTTTTTTAAAAGAACCAATGGATTCGAGGCAACGTATGTCAGAACTAATGTCATTCCACAAGAGAGTAGTTGAGGGAAAAAAAGATCTTTTAAAACGTCCAGTGCGGCTTGCGAGAAGAGAGTAATTTGATGCCTTACGTAAGAAGTAAGTTGTCCTTTCACTAACTTGTAAGGGTAATAAATCAACTAGATACACCGTATTCACAAATGGCGGACACGCGCGGAAAAGACTGGCACTACGCATCAAAACGAGGCGTTTTAGGATAAACAAAAAAAAATTTCCAGCGAATGCAAGCTTCTGGAGGGTCGATAAGTTCTGAGTTTCTAAAAATTGAGTTTTTCTGATCACTTAGTCCGAACGAGTTCAAGTTCTAGTGTTTATTATTTATTGGTTGGCTTCTTGTAGCAATCTCAAATGCAATCTAGACACTCACGGGAAAAAACTGAGTTAGATTGTTCGTTTCAAACCTTCGAGTGTAACGTCTACAGAAAATATGAAAAGTTGTTAGAAAGATCTTCACTGTAGCAGGAGCCACAAAGGTTTATTCAATTTCAGTATTTTTTGGAAAGGGAATATTGGTATTATTATTATTATTATAGCGGTTTAGACAAATGGTTGTAGTCTCTCTTGCGCTCGGAACGTCCGATACGAAGTTGATCACGCAACTCTCGTTAGAAATGCATCCTTTTGTATGTTCATTTTGCTTCTTTCAAGACCTATCTTACCTTCGGATTCCGAAAGATATACCAAACAAACTTCTGTGATATCTCTATCCATCTGCGCTCGAAAGTTGAATCCTTCGGAAACAAAAACTCTAACCGATTTGTTTCCGTGATCGTCTGTTTTGCATTTGGGATTGCTACAAGAAACGAACCAAGAAACGCTAGACCTATCTCGTTCAGAATAAAACCAGCGATTTGAAAAACTTGCTGTTTAAGAGCTTATCAGCTAAATATTCTCTCTGTGAGCTTGTACTCGCAGGCAAATTATTTTTTGTTTATCCTAAAACGCCTCGTTTTTATGCCTAGTGCCAGTTTTTTCCCGCGCATCCGCCATTTGTGAATACGGTGTATAACTAGGACAAAAATTATTAACGATCTTAAAATATAACAACAATTTATGAATGGCTCTTCTAGTTTTGAGATCTTCCCACCCAAGTTCTTGCATAAGACGATGTTTGTTGGTCCCCTTCATAGCCCCGGTTACGATTTTAGAATGACTCATATTGCGCATGCTCGAGGAGATGGCTTTCGCTTTCAGTACATCCGTCCCATAATACGTCAGCGTATTCCATTAGAGGACGCACCAAAGATTTGTACAATTTTCTTAAAGTGGTTCGGTCAACCGTGTACTTGATACCTTTTAGAATATTAAGCCTTTGGCATGTATCTCTCTTATTATTTGTCCTATGCTGCTCCTTTTTTTTTAATCCAAAGCATATTGTTTTCCAAATTCAGCAATAGTTAAGTCTTAAAATCAAGCAATACAAAAACCCTCCATTCATAACACAAATCAATGATTTGGGGTGTTTTATGAATTTTTGGGTAGTTTTAGGTATATTTGGAAGGAAATAATTTTTCTTGAAGGATTGGTAAAATGAAAAGATATAAGAAATGTTGAAGATTTAGTGAATTTTTAAAATTAGAATTTGTAGTTAATAATTAACAGACGGATACCAAGTTAGTCCACTAACAACCGGGGGTGCTCTTACGTGGTTATCGACTGTCTGTTAGTGTTTCAAAAATCATTTTCTTTCTTCTATCCATTCTTAAAACCTCTTCAAATTTCACTCAAATTCAATTAGAGCCCCACCTTAACGAAAATTCAGTTATGCGTTCACAAGCTGTTGCATTCATTTGCCTGTATCTCTCTTATTATTCGTGCTATGGTGCTACTTTTCTTCTAATGGATAGTGTATTCTAATGCAAATTCAACGAAAGTTTAAGCTTTTTTATACAAGTTATAGTTTTTGGGTTTTGACTTAGCGCGCACAAGTCATTGAATATTTCCGGTGTGTAATTTAACAAAATTTGGGTTACGCGTTCACAAGTGGTTGCTTTCATTTGCCTCTATCTCTCTCATTATTTGTGTTATTGTGCTATTTTTTTTCTAATGGATAGTGTATTCTAATCCAAATGCAAGGAAAGTGTAAGCTTTTTCATACAATATATAGTTTTTGAGTTTTATCTTATCGCGCACAAGCAATTGAATTTTTCAGGTGTGTAATTTAACGAAAATTGATTTACGCGTACACAAGTTTTTGCATTCATTTGCCGCTATCTCTCACATTATTTGACCTAGGCGGCTACTTTTTTTAATTCACATTGTATTGTTTTCCAAATTCAGCGATATTTTAATCTTATCCATACAATTTATAAATTTTGAGCTTTGACGTTGCGCGCACAAGTAATTGAAATTTTCCGGCGTGTAATTTAGCGCAAACTCCGCTAAGCGTTTACAAGCTGTTGCATTCATTTGCCTGTATCTCTCTTGTTATTTGTGCTATGGTGCTACTTTTCTTTTGATAGATAGTGTATGCTAATCCGAATTCAACGAAGGTTTAAGCTTATTCATAAAATTTATAGTTTTTGAGTTTTGACTTAGCGCGCACAAGTCATTGAATATTTCTGGTGTGTCATTACGACGAAAATTCTTACTTCTATTTTCGCCCTTTTCGTGTTCCAATCCATTTAATGAGTTCGAAATTGCAAAAATAGCTATTAATTAGCTTTATACAAGCTTACTGATCCTGGGAATAAGTGGCCGAAAACCATCGAAAACCCGTCCGCCATTACTCCGACGGCAAAGTGACGCCCGTGGTCATTCTAAAATGCGGTTGCTTGTATGAGATCTTTGTGTGACGTCATACGCGCATCGAACTTGCAACCTCAGTAATCGAAAGTCCTAAAGTAAGTGAATAGGCAAGATTTGTAAGATTCACCATCCAGTTTGATGAAAAGCGATCTAAAGGACAATTTTATCGAATATCTTGGATTATAATTTCCTTGGCAGTGGATTTGGAGTCGTATGACTGCAAAGAATACGCTTCGAAGACACGCGAACAGCTCTTTCAAGCCTGGGATTTACATGTAAAGCCGAAGAAGAAACGAATTCACTCCGGCATTTTTTACTCAGCAACTGTATTGGAGGTAGACATATGGTTATTTAATATTCTGGGTATGTTTTCTATTTGGGATTAGTAAACAGAACCTAATCACTATTCGCAGAAGCACTTGAGCAACAAATTATTGAATAGGATGGATAACTCCAGACCAATATATGTTAATGTTTTGTTGGTGGCGTGTATGGTGTTCGCAAGTATCAATCAAAGCTGCATAATGAGTCAAGAAAAAAAGAACTATTAACTTCGTTTTTTTATAGTTCAATAAAGCTTTGACAAAACTAAAATGATGTATAATTAACTTCAGTTGAAAGTGGGTAGCTATAGCTGTAATCTACAGAATATTTGCAATATTACAATGCTACAGGGCTGTAATCTACCAGCTATTACCTGGTTAGATCCCTTCCTCATTCTTCAACAACTTTCAAGCAGTAAATGAAGTAATCATGAGGGGCCTAATATTTTAAAGCCAAAGTCCAAGTAACATTCAACAATAAATTGTTGTAAAGCCCTCAAATGCAGCTGGAAAACTAAAGATTAATAAGAAAGTTTAGGAGGACAGCTAAGGAAGAAACCTTAGTAGGCTTGCATCATATCTCATCCATATTTGTTATTTTAATAATGTTTGTTCCTTGGTCAATGAGGATGTGTGAATCTGAGTGAAACAAGCAAACCAGCCTCTTATCTCATCTAGAACTGACACTATAATTGTAATCATTTTACATGTTGAGTGTGAAGAGCCAGCATAACACTGTGCTGTAACAGTATTTTATTTTCCCACAAATCATACAATGTTCACAGACATAAAATTGAAATATTATAGTTATGAAAGAATGACCATCCTTTCCACAGATATACCTTAATTATTCTTGGAGATTCTACCAGAAATGAGATTTAATGTCTTTTTTCTTTGGTGTTTTAAATTAAGAGCCAATTATTACTTTAACCTAAGTTTTCACACAAACCACAGCTTATTTTTTGTTTTTGTTCTGCGACATGAACTTCATTTCAATTTTTTTCTATCTTGTAAGTTTTATCTTACATGACCCCACAAACATTTTCATGCTTTATACTTATACTATGTGTTTGTTGTCTTTCTATTCTGTTTAGCTTTTTTCTTCTGTCAAATAGCCCTGGCTTTCTTATGTTGGATGTTGATATCTGTGGGTTTTTACTTTGGCCTTCAGAAAATAACCAGGACTAAGAACAGGGCCAGCTTTAAATATCAAAGCCATTTTTTATGCCAATAATACCACATATTTTACTTTATTTCATTTTATTATTACTATTTGTTTTTTTTTTTTTTTGGGGGGGGGGGGGGGGTTGTTTTGTTTTTGTTGTTGCAGTTATGACATAACACTCAAATCTCCCTCACTATGAACAAGCCAACAAAATAATTGGCCATCGGTAAACAATTTCCATAATCCCTTCACTGTTTATATTAATGTGCTTGACTTAAATCCAGGATATTTTTTTTGAAGACTCTCCTATCAGCTATGTTGGCAGTTTCTAAGATCAAATTTAAAGTTATGCCTTTTGCTGTGGCCCTCTCTGATAACCATTACAACAATGAGAATACTCAGAGCACAAGAATGCATGCCATGATCCCACTGGCCAAAAACCTTCCCTGTATAAAGATAAGTTTACCCTTGAAGTCAGAGGCCAGTCTTGCTGTCTACTCTCACCTTGCCTGCAGCATTGTGGTTCTTGATGACATGGGTATGACAGCAACTTTTAAGAAAAAACACACTGTCACACACACAATCTGCATTACCAGTACCTACTTGTCATATTGATATGATATCAATGCTAAATATTGGAAAAATTTGCTGGTAGTTCTCCTCCTCTCCCTTCCATTTATAAATTTGCACATTATATACAATGTAAACCTTAGTGTAAGATCCTGGCCCATTCTTCTGGACAATGTATCTTCTGTAACTGTGAAAAATGCTTTCATGCTTCCCTAAACTAACCCTAATAATACAGATCCCAGTATTTTTAAGGTTCAGGAAGTGTCGTTGACAGATCTAAACTAAAAGCTAAGTGAGATTTACTATGGCATTATTTACCATGGGTAGTCCTATTTACCATGGTGTGCTTAGGTGACCTTGTTGACGCCTTTGTACTGTCTCTGGTATATACCAAAACAGTGCAATACTTTTTTTTAGAAATTTATTATGTTGTACAAAAAATGCTATAAAATTGGCTGTTCATATAACAGACTTTGCCAAGAAAACAAAAGAAGGCACAAATACAAAATAAATAATTCAAACACAAAGATGAAATTTACCAAGCACTGGTAGTTTTCCACACTCTTTAGAATAGGGTATTGGACAAAATACTCTCATAATTTTGTCAGTTTGGTTCATTTGTTCTCTTTAGTACATACTAATATGGTTTAAATTGTAGATATTATCTTGACTTGTCCCACAAGATAACTCTCAGCATAATATTCACTGCAAGTCTGCACAAAGGTGCAGTCAAAGCATATTTACAAGTCATGTTTAAAAAAAAAAAGCTCAATAATAGTATTATAATTAGTTAATAACACAGACGAAATAGGATTGCCACAATACCTTCTTGACTCACAGTAATTGGTTATGGTTACATTAGAAAATTTTGCAAGTTGGAGTGTCAGCAGGTCCACATCAGCTGGAAAGTTGCCTGCAAATTTCTTCTGACCTGTACTTTCACATCATGTGATTGTTTCAATATATAGAGATGAATTTTTCATGTCAATGTCACAATCAGCTTAATTACAATTGCTCATTTAATGCAGATCGCAAATTTCGCCTTGCTGTGTATTCTACAGTCGGCATACAAGTCTTTCAGAAATGTGTTGGGTGCTAAGTTTGTACGAAGAGAGCATTCGAAAAACTCGAGGCAGTTGATTGTCAATATTATACCACAAGCAATTATTATTATTATTATTATTATTATTATTATTATTATTATTATTATTATTTGAATAAAATGGAGTATCTATGCACTTTTATTTTACCAAAGCCTGACACTTATAGGAAGTAGACGTAATGGACACTAGACAAACGAAGAATTCAATACAATGAGCTATAAACAAAACATACACACCACCACTCCGCGCCACTTGCTTTCATTGCACGCATTCGCGAAAACAGTTCATTTCCGATCCGTTATCTTGGCCTAATCGTTTCACTTAGTCCCTCGCTTTACCCTAGAAAAGTAAGCATCGAGGCAGTAGCATTGTATGGTAGTCCTTTCGTTTGAGTGTCCCTCGAAGCAGCTGTCGAAGTCGTCGAGAGGATATGTCTTTAGTACTTCGGTGCGATGTACAAAAAGACGATTTGTCTGAAGAAATTACCCCCTTTTGACGTATTTCAGAACCATAAATGTTCAAACAACCACCATTAGGACCCATAAGGTTTCTTTCGGGTGCCCGCAATACGTGTGCGTTGTAAAGACGGCCCTTGAGCCACTAAAATAAAAAGCAGTGGCTTCTTTCAGCGAGATCGAACATTCGAAAGCAGGCCATGTTGTTGTGCGCGTATGACGTCACATTCCTGTCGGTGCAACTAGATCCAGCTCTTCTATGTAGTTCACGGCCATTTGTCGTTCGGGTAATGGCGGCACAGCGAAGCTGAACTTCGCATTTAAAATAACTGGTCTTCCCGTTAGAATTTAGATGTAAAATTTGGCGTGGTAAGTATTTATCATTTCTACTTTCCAAAGCTAAAGAAAAAAAGGGATGCAAAATTTTGACGAAAATTGGGTTACGCGTTCACAAGCGGTTGCATTCATTTGCGTCTATCTCCCTTATTATTTGTGCTATGGTGCTACTTTTTTTTAAATCACAGTGTATTGTTTTCCAAATTCAGCAATAGTTTAATCTTATCCATACAATTGATAGTCTTTTAGTTTTGACGTTGCGTGCACAAGTAATTGAAATTTTCCGACGTGTAATTTAACGAAAATTCAGTTACGCGTTCACAAGCTGCTGCATTCATTTGCCTGTATCTCTCTTATTATTTGTTTTATGCTGCTCCTTTTTTTTTAATCCACAGCGTGTTGTTTTCCAAATTCAGCAATAGTTTAATCTTTTCCATACGATTTATAGTTTTTGAGCTTTGACGTTGCGCGCACAAGTTACTGAAATTTTCCGACGTGTAATTTAATACAAACTGCGCTACGCGTTCACAAGCTGTTGCATTCATTTGCCTGTATGTCTCTTATTAATTGTGATATAGTGCTACTTTTTTTTAATGGATAGTGTATTCTAATTCAAATTCAACGAAAGTTTAAGCTTTTTTATAGGATTTATAGTTTTTGAGTTTTGACTTAGCGCGCACAAGTCATTGAATATTTCCGGTGTGTAATTTAACGAAAACTGGGGTACGCGTTTACAAGCGGTTGCAGTCATTTGCCTCTATCTCTCTAATTATTTGTTCTATGCTGTTCATTTTTCCTATAATGGACAGTGCATTCTTTTTCAAATTTAGCGAAAGTTTAAGCTTCTTCATACCTTGTATAGTTTTTGAGTTTTGACTTAGAGCGCACAAGCAATTGATTTTATTCAGTGTGTAATTTAACGAAAATTGACTTACGCGTTCACAAGCTTTTGCATTCATTTGCCTCTAACTCTCACATTATTTGACCTATGCGGCTACTTTTTTTTAATTTACAGTGTATTGTTTTCCAAATGCAGCGATAGTTTAATCTTATCCATACAATGTATATTTTTTGAGTTTTGACTTTGCGCGCACAAGTAATTGAATTTTTCCGGCGTGTAATTGAACGAAAATTCAGTTACGTGTTCACAAGCGGTTGCATTCATTTGCCTGTATCACTCTTATTATTTTTTCTATGCTGCTACCTTTTTTTTTATTCTACAGCATATTGTTTTTCAAATTCAGCAATAGTTTAATCTTATCCATACAATTTATAGTTTTTGAGTTTTGACGTTGCGCCTCACAAGTAATTGAATTTTTCCTGCGTGTAATTGAACGAAAATTCAGGTACGTGTTCACAAGCGGTTGCATTCATTTGCCTCTATCTCTCTTATTATTTGTGCTATGGTGCTTTTTTTTTTTTCAATCACAGTGACTTGTTTTTCAAATTCAGCAATAGTTTAATCTTTTCCATACAATTTATAGTATTTTGAGTTTTGACGTTGCGCGCACAAGTATTTGAAGTTTTTTGGCGTGTAATTTAACGAAAATTCAGTTACGCGTTCACAACCTGTTGCATTCATTTGCCTGTATCTCTCTTATTATTTGTGCTATGGTGCTACTTTTCTCTTTATGGATACTGTATTCTAATGCAAATTCAACGAAAGTTTAATCTTTTGCATAAAATTTATAGTTTTTGAGTTTTGACTTAGCGCGCACAAGTCATTAAATATATCCGGTGTGTAAATTAACGAAAATTGACTGACGCGTTCACAAGTGGTTGCTTTCATTTGCCTCTATCTCTCTTATTATTTGTGCTATCGTGCTATTTGTTTTCTAATGGATAGTGTATTCTAATCCAAATTCAAAAAAAGTTTAAGCTTTTCCATACAATATATAGTTTTTAAGTTTTATCTTAGCGCGCACAAGCATTTGAATTTTTCCGGTGTGTAATTTAAAGGAAATTGATTTACGCGTTCACAAGCTTTTGCATTCATTTGCCTCTATCTCTCACATTATTTGACCTATGCCGCTACTTTTTTTATTTCACATTGTATTGTTTTCCAAATTCAGCAATACCCTAATCTTATCCATACAATTTATAAATTTTGAGCTTTGACGTTGCGCGCACAAGTAATTGAAATTTTGCGGCGTGTTATTTAACGCAAACTGCGCTACGCGTTTACAAGCTGTTGCGTTCATTTGCCTCTATCCTTCTTATTATTTACAAATTTTGAGTTTTGACGTTGCGGGCACAAATAATTGAAATTTTCCGGCGTGCAATTTAACGCAAATTGCGCTACGCGTTCACAAGCGGTTGCATTCATTTGCCTCTATCCTTCTTATTATTTGTGCCATGGTGCTACTTTTCTTTTAATAAATAGTGTATTCTACTCCGAATTCAAGGAAAGTCTAAGCTTCTTTATACAATTTATAATTTTTGAGTTTTGACTTAGCGCGCACAAGTCATTGAATATTTCTGATGTGTAATTTAACCAAAATTGGGTTACTCGTTCACAAGCGGTTGCATTCATTTGCGTCTATCTCTCTTATTATTTGTGCTATGGTGCTACTTTTTTTTTAAATCACAGTGTATTGTTTTCCAAATTCAGCAATAGTTTAATCTTATCCATACAATTGATAGTCTTTTAGTTTTGACGTTGCGTGCACAAGTAATTGAAATTTTCCGACGTGTAATTTAACAAAAATTTAGTTACGCGTTTACATGCTGCTGCATTCATTTGCCTGTATCTCTCTTATTATTTGTTCTAATCTGCTTGTTTTTTTTTTTTAATCCACAGCGTGTTGTTTTCCAAATTCAGCAATAGTTTAATCTTTTCCATATGATTTATAGTTTTTGAGTTTTGACGTTGCGCGCACAAGTTACTGAAATTTTCCGACGTGTAATTTAATACAAACTATGCTACGCGATCACAAGCTGTTGCATTCATTTGCCTGTATGTCTCTTATTAATTGTGATATAGTGCTACTTTTTTTTTAATGGATAGTGTATTCTAATTCAAATTCAACGAAAGTTTAAGGTTTTTTTATAGGATTTATAGTTTTTGAGTTTTGACTTAGCGCGCACAAGTCATTGAATACTGATTTCCGGTGTGCAATTTAACGAAAACTGGGTTACGCGTTCACAAGCTTTTGCATTCATTTGCCTCTATCTCTCTAATTATTTGTTCTATGCTGTTCATTTTTCTTATAATGAACAGTGCATTCTTTTTCAAATTTAGCGAAAATTTAAGCTTCTTCATGCCTTGTATAGTTTTTGAGTTTTGACTTAGAGCGCACAAGCAATTGATTTTATTCAGTGTGTAATTTAACGAAAATTGACTTACGCGTTCACAAGCTTTTGCATTCATTTGCCTCTAACTCTCACATTATTTGACCTATGCGGCTACTTTTTTTTAATTCACAGTGTATTGTTTTCCAAATGCAGCGATAATTTAAACTTATCCATACAATTTATATTTTTTGAGTTTTGACTTTGCGCGCACAAGTAATTGAATTTTTCCGGCGTGTAATTGAACGAAAATTCAGGTACGTGTTCACAAGCGGTTGCATTCATTTGCCTGTATCACTTTTATTATTTTTTCTATGCTGCTACTTTTTTTTTAATCAACAGCATATTGTTTTCCAAATTCAGCAATAGTTTAATCTTACCCATACAATTGATAGTTTTTGAGTTTTGACGTTGCGCCTACAAGTAATTGAATTTTTTCCTGCGTGTAATTAAACGAAAATTCAGGTACGTGTTCACAAGCGGTTGCATTCATTTGCCTCTATCTCTCTTATTATTTGTGCTATGGTGCTACTTTTTTTTAATGGACAGTGCATTCTAATCCAAATTCAACGAAAGTTTTAGCCTCTTCATACGAACTATAGTTTTAGAATTTTGACTTAGCGCGCATAAGTCATTGAATATTTCCGGTGTGTAATTTAACGAAAATTAGGTTACGCGTAGTCGCAAACGAAACTTTCTTGTGTCCCAAATCACGGTAATGTTGGAACCCAGTCAATATTAAATTTATCCCAGCTTTAAGCCGCTTTTTCTGAAACGAAGTGCTTTTCGCAAACACGATCGTGCTCTAAGATCTCTTCAGTGAGGTCGTTACGACTTATCGCTGAAATCCAGCGCGATCTTCTCTCCTCTGACAACTCTTGAGCTTTTTAACCCTGATTTGTAACGATGGAAGGCACCCTTGCAAAGTATATCCTTTTATCTCGTCCACTTTTCCTGCCACAGCCAACAATCAGAGACAAACCATGTTCTTCGAAAGCGCCGCTACTAGTTTGTTTACAATTTAGGTACACCAATATGGCGGCGTAGCAACGGTAGTCTAGGATTTGGTCACGTGAGTAAAAACGATCTATAACTCTCGCAAGCAAGAGACAACAATGATAAGCTGTGTAAAGACGAGGATCTGTTAGACCCTCATATCCGTGCAATCTTCACGCAGCGAGATACAATAGCAGAAGCATTAATTCACGAGTTAAGAAATCCACGGATCCAGTATCTTTAAAGATAACATTTATTTAGCGCTACCTAAAATCTTGAAGTCAATCCAAGCCGATAAGCCTTAACAAATGGCACAGAGCTAGCATACACAATGACATATCAAAACCTAATCCCTACGGCTCTTAGCGGATAAGTATGAAACCCTCCAATTAGTACATTTGAGAATTCCCCCTCACGATTAAGAGAAACACTATTAAGAGCGGTTGCATAACATTTTGATCTAAAAGGAAGATTCTCTTATGCAAAAGGAAAATCGCTTAAAGAATTGCTTGTAAAACCAAAACTGAAAAGGCTTTTATCAACACAACGGACACACAGTGGGAGTCTCGCAGGTCTGTCAACCCCACTGATTTTAACACAGAAATGTGGTCAAATGCCAAAATTCAAAAATAACAGATATTTTCTGTAGTGTTTATGAGACAGAGTTTTGACAGTTTTATATCTGAGTGTTCAATTTGATCACGCAAATTTTGGTCAATTTTCAGATCTTCGCTGAGATTTTCTTTTTTTCCGCGGTGATCTTCGCGTCTTCGATTTCTTCGGAAATACCCATACAAAGGCTCTTGTATGGAAGAGTTATCTTGAAATAAAAGTCAAGAATCGCAGTTCTACTTAGGAATAAACATTTTGTCAGAATTGAATTTAAAATCTTCAATTTTTAATCTTTTAGCCTGTTTAGACCAGTTCAGCTACCTCCATACTGAAATCCTAAAGTATGACCATTCAAATGAAAACTACTGAGCAGCACTTTTGGTTTCCAGTGATACTGTTTGGTACCGTACATGGTGGTTCTAACTTTTGAATCCGTGCAGAAAATCTTGAATGTCTCCAATATTTGCGGAACTGTAGACCATTTTTTTATTTGTCAACTTTCATAAACCAGACGTTAATGCTTATCCTGGGTTAGCCTAATCGTACTTGGAATGACTACTATGATGGATGATCGACTTCTTGGTCTCTGCGTTCCACCGCCAAAATGTGTCTTGGGTACAAACCGAAATATTCCACATCGAAAACGAAGGCTTGTTAGTATGAACGGTTTCCAGTTGACTGAAGAGGGGAAAACCCATGTCGATTGTGAAACAGATTTAAATGAAAACTATTCAGCACTGTCTTTTTTCGGAGAGATCTATTTAAAGGTGTAAATCATTTAGCCAGTTTAACAGGCGCTGTTAAGGCGAGGGTAAACCTGAAAGCCGTTTTCACGCCGCTTAAAATCGGTTTAATGAAAATATCTCGTTCACGTTTCAAGCAATCCAAAAACTCTCCGCTCATCCCGTGAACCTGTGTTGTGGGGTTTTTTGTGAATTTTTGGCTGGTTTTTGGGTATATTTGGGAGGAGATAGTTTTTCTAAAAGGATTGGTAAAATTAAGAGAAATAAGAAATATTGAAGAGTTAGTAAAGTTTTAAAATTAGAATCTGTAGTTAATAATTAATAGACGGAAACCAAGTGGGGGACCCCAGTTAGGTGAGGTACCCCATCTACCCGGGGTCAGAAAAAACAGGCCTTCACATGCAACCCCGGGGCGCTGGGGTGAGGTTTAAAAAGCTACCGCGTGGTCGCTAAGTACATATATCAATAAAGATGGCGGATGGAAGACACTTTTCGTTTCGTTGTTCTACGGGCACGACTTCACCTTCATCCAAGACCGGTAGACCAGCTTGGTTATCAGACTCGACAAATGCACCTTCAACTCCTTCAGAACTTTCTTCAATGGCATTGTTGTCGATGTTCTGAAGGTGATATCTGCGAAAAAGCTCGCCACGCTTGTACTGAATTCAGAGACAATTGCCCGGATGAACATCACCCCACCCCACCTCCAGCATTCACATGGAGAAAACTCACCCCAGCTAAGCGGGTTACCCGCCTCGGCTGACCGGGCAACCCGCCTCGGTGAGGTACCCCACTTCACATGTGAACGCAATCAAGAAATAAAGAGCGATTGTATGGAGAGATTGGTAACCCCACCGAAGCGGGGTACCTCACCTCCATGTGAACAGGCCCTTAGTCCACCAGCAACCTTGTGTGCTCTTGCGTGGGTATCAACTGTCCAAAAATTATTTTCTTTCTTTTATCCCTTCTTTAAACCTCTTAAAATTCCGTTCAAATTCACGTTTACCCCCACCTTAAGGGAAAAGGAAATCAGACTTCTTGGAACGGTACGCGCGTGAGCGTTTGCGCTCCCCTCGCTTCTCGCGCGTGCCCGATTCCCTATCCCCTCCCCTTTTCTTTATAGCACCAGACACGCAGGCTATCTGACAAATTCCAACAGCTCCAATACAAAACCCCAAGAAACAAGGACATTTATGGAAACTCGCAAACGTTTAAACACAGATCTAAGAATTTTGAACCTGGTTTGAAAGTCATTTATAGGGGATTTTACGGTTTCGCTTGGTCAAAACTGTATCACCTTCTAGATAGAAAAGAGAGGGAAGAAATTTAGAAGAATTTTTTTTTTTTAATTCCATTTTTCTTGTTATAATCGATCATTACTACCATGCACTCTTTATCGGGGGAAACTGTAATAATGGTATAAACAAATACATAAACATTGGTAAACAAGTTTCGGTCTTTTTCGAGATTAATAAGTTACCATAGCATCTGCATTCAATGTAACCTGCTAAAAACAGCCCTAATTTCAGTTTCCTTGTTTGGGAAAAGCATTTACAAAGGAAAAGATTTATGTGACTTCGTCACTGACTTCATTGCCAAAGAATTTGGACGGTCTGTGCTAAATAACTTGTGGTCAGTTTCTTGTTTGTCGTTATTGTTGTTGCTGTTGTTGTTACTGTGTTGTTGTTGTTGTTGTTGCTGCTGTTGTCCATACAATAGGTCATTTCCGAGTTGCTTTGGACGTCATTATGAAAGCGAAAAAATAAAAAAATAATGTTCACATAAATAATGTTCACATGAAAAGTTCAGCTTAGCAACTCGTAAATGGCCTGATGGCAGCAGCCCTTCTTAGAATTTCTTTCACTTTTTGGGCTTCGAGTCTTCGTTGACCAAAATAAACGAAGGCTCAAAAGACTTCCCAGAAGGGAACCCCTTAGGGCAGTTTCTAAGCTCTGCCATCTTGGATTTGAACGCCTCGAATAATTGACAAGAACTCCTTGATCTCCAAACACCTCATTTTTGTGAGTTAGATTTCTTGGCATGACCATGAAGTTCGACTATGAAGTTTCTGATCAAAAAACGCTCCTGGCGAATTAAAGTTCGTCGCAACTTAGTATGTTTTGGTTGATTATTCCCTTAACAAAACCCTTGGGGTATATAGCCTTCGAAATGTTTGGTGGTGGTGGTAGTAGTAGCGGGGAGGGGGGGGGGGGGGACTTATGCGGCTCTTTTCTCAAAACCAAATTATGTAATCTTTTGATACCCTTTTTAAGATAAGGCCTAGGCTGTTCAAAGAACTGGTAACTTTACCCAATGGATAAAATGTATTGGTGCATATACATTTTATTAGCTGGATTGCAATTAAATTTATCCACTGAATAGAGTTTTTCGCTCTTTAAACAACCTGGTGAGCTGCCCTCTAAAATTCACAGCGGAATTTTAATTTCTAGAATCCATCTCCGTTTCTGTAAAATCCATACCCGTTTTTAGACTTTCAGAGCACAATGGTTAAAATTTCTACCCTCTTTCAGACAAAAAGGGGCTCAAAAATCATACCGTTTGGGGCCGCATGCACATACTGATATAGCTTATATAGTAGAGTATCCCCGCCCCCCTCCCTTCTGGGCAAAAACGTTTTAAACATGTGAAAGAAAGCCGTAAAAACAACAGAAAAAGCAGCAGCAGCATACATTGTTAGTGTCAGCTTTAGGCGCGATTTGATCATCATATAACCAAGAATGATCGTGAGTCAGAACAGGCTCTCACACGTGGTTTCATTCCAGATACCCGAAAGCGAAGCACCTGGAATTCGAAAACACCTTGAAGTTCGAAAACAAAATAATCATTTATTTTAGCTCGTTGACAAACATCATTCATTTTCTTCAAGGGTTATTCCCTCTTTTTGTAAACAGACCATTTGTTCATAAATGGATAAATAGAGGATATTACACGGCGACGCGAAGATATGAATTTTATTTTCGAATGGTAAAAATAACATTTTACGAACGAGCGCAGCGAATGAGTAAAATATTGTTTTTAACAAGAGAAAATAAAATTCTTATCTTCGTGCCTCCCTGCAATATCCTCTTTTGTTATTATATAGACACATCTATCGCTCGCCATTTTTCACCGACTGTTTTCATAAACAAGCGAGAAAGCGGGAAATGACTTCATCAATATCCTCACTAGTGAGGATATGGAGAAAACGCCACTCGGGTCCCGGAAGTAGTTTCGTATGAATTTTACCAGTGGTGTATTTTCCAGTAAAACACTATTGTCTAAAGCTTCGCTAGATACGTGGTGCGGCGACATGCAGGGATGTGGCGTTGCCCAGACGTGAAAAATAGTGATTTTTGAATGATTAGCTC
Organism: Pavona decussata; assembly: GCF_977016875.1. Lineage (NCBI taxonomy): Eukaryota > Metazoa > Cnidaria > Anthozoa > Scleractinia > Agariciidae > Pavona > Pavona decussata. The sequence goes on from NW_028145463.1 coordinate 629,693, forward strand.
AGGCCTACAAACAGGGGAGTACACAAATTAATAAGCTTTACATTCGAAAACGAAATATAGAGCTCGAAAAACGCGAAAAAAACAAAGAGACACCCAAAATACTTAAACTTGAAAACGAATCTACAGCCACTCCTTTGTTGATTTTGTTTGTTAAACGTCAATTCACGAGGAATAAAGCACACTCTTTCGTTGATTTTCGAGGTGAGTAATTTCTTACTAGCTGCGAATTCAGTATTTGAACTTTCTGTTTCTGAACTCGGTAACGCAATAGTTATTGCCTGAAAGTCTAAAAATAAAGTTAAAAAGGAACCCAAAAATATAGTAGACTTCCGCCGTTATGCTATAAAAAGACGCTTCCTCATGTATAATCCTCGAATTTGTTCTGGACTTAACGAATGTCGCGCAGTTTTGATTTAAAGTGAACTTTTAAACAAGAGGTAAGTTACAACCTGGCAGTTTTGAGATTCAGTCATTCCTTGGTAGCTGTTAAACGTTAATTTTTCAAAGTGATTACAATCATTGTGTATAAGGTGCAATCTACACTCACTATTTTCGGTAAAATGTTGATCTCTATCCCGCCCTTGTACTTTGTAATATGCGTCGCCTAATGTGATTTTGGAAAGCCTGTTACAGGATAGTTATTTTACGAGTAACTTATTTATTTGTTTTGCATCAAATTACTTATTTGCTTGTAGAATCGTCATTTCAGTGTACTAAGTTTGTTAGAACTGACTTCAAGAAGGATCGATTTGGGAAGGCAGTCAACGGTAAGTCATAACGGCTTCGTATGCGCTTTGTTTAAGATCCACTGCTTTAGTCTACGCTTTTCACTGAGCAACTCCCAAAATTCCTCAAATTATGTTCCTCTGCAATTTAATTTGCAGCCTTACTAACACTCTCAATGAGTTGCCATAGTTTTTGAGTCAGCCGAATTAAGAGTCTCACAAATGTTGTAGTCTTCCTGAAGAGACTTGTATTTTGAATTTTACTTACCTATGAAGGATATTCATGAATCAAGATCATTAGTTAAGGCAGCTTTTCTAGCCAGTAACGCCGCGAAACGGACGATACACTTACGGGAAAATGTTCGGCTCAGATTCAGTTGGGCGCTGAAGTCTAAACTCTATATTTCGCTTTGATATCTATAAAGTTTCAGGCAAAATCCAGTTAGCCCTCACATCCGAGTATGTATCTGTGAAACTGTAAATATTCATCCCACAACGGTAGATTGATGTGGGCGACAATTTTTAGTTTTCTTGTTATCCAAGCACGGCTTTCAGTTCCAGTAACGTCTACACTAAAAAGGGCAACTCTCTCTTAAAGGAGCCGAGTGTCGCCTTAATTTTTAGTGTCACTTTAAAAAGCTATAAATCATCTTTGTATCGATAGAACGTTGAAATATTGGTTCAGTTTTGTTAACAATTAATAACCTTACTCTTGTCCAGTATTAAAAATTATCTTCAGCTGCGGATGGCTAGGATGGAAATGGATTGCAACTTGAAAAAAATGGCCAATATTGCAAGTTCTTCCAGTGTATTATAGAGGAATCCCCTAAAGCTGTTCTTCCTCATAGAAATTTTCCTCCCGGTTTTCTAAGAATAATCTCAAGTTAGAGAAAAGGCTTTTTGTCAAACATTTGAGCAGTTTTGTGCAACATACCACTCTTAGCTTGGTGCAGGAAAGTGTGATCGCTTACGAGAAAAATCAGGATAATAGGTCTGTCAAAAGCTGCATGGATCCGCTAATTATTACTATTTGTTGCCTTATCAATGGAAATGAAGCAAATACACAAAGCTCCTTTGAGAAAAACTTATTCTAATTCAGGTAACTAGTACTACAGTACGCTACTCGCTTCTTAATTTTTTGTTTTTTAAACATGCACGTTGCTCTTCGAAATGTGTTCCTTGTTAAATCACTTAAAATCAGTTTACCCAAAAAAAAACTTCCAATTAGAATCGGTCACATATGAAATTCTATACATCTGGTTTCTTCGTGGCGTTATATAGCTTCTTCATGAAATCCAGAATGCTCGATTGTTTCTGTGTTCTCAATCGACAAGAATATCATGGTGACTTTCGCGACTGCAGAGGACAACTCGTCGCAGCCCTGATAATCTGTGAACTCGGTAATACTGACTCGTAACTAAGATCAAAACTGATCCCGCTTTACTGTTCACACTGCCGGGACTGGTAAATGAGGATCTTAACTGTTGTCATCCGTCTTCCGTTTCTATCATCGCTGTTTAAATGAGTTGGAAGAATCTCATATAACTGTTGAAGTTACCATGCGACCATAATCTAGCAGTAGCCGTATTTTTTCAGTTGTGTAAAAAATATGTCAGCGTTATTACAGTGTAATTAGAAACTAAACTTTTGTGACATCTAGTAAAGCTAGGATTTTGCAACTCTTTGTAGGTGGTCGCTTTCGATCCGGCAACACAAAAGAATTTGTCAAATTTCTCAGGCCTCGAAATTTGAGCAGTGGTCACTTAAGAGAGAGTTTTTGAAACAGTATTTTACTGAGGAAGAAAACAGTTAAATCCAAAATAGTCCCTCACGAGGTCGCTAACTAGAGAGTTTTTGAAACAGTATTTGACAGAGAAACAAAATGGTTAACAAAAAAGTGGTCGCCTACGAGAAATTGTAGCCTCCCACGCAGACGTTCTTTGGGGTTCGTCATGCGTTCCTGTAGGAACGCGTGACAAACCCCTAAGAACGTCTGCGTGGGAGGCTACAGAAATCGTCGCTTACGAGAGAGTTGACTCAGTGTGATAGCTGCTGTTTTGTGCAATAATGGAAGCAATTGGTGTCGAGTAAAATTCTTAGGTCTGTGGTTTAACAAATCCACTGCCTGATGGTCCTTGATTTGGCAAACTAGAAATTACTCATTAAGCATGGATGTCTTCAACTTCAGAATTTTCTGTGCTAGAAATTCTACTACTTAAAAATAACTTGATCAACAAAAGTCCTTCCTTTAAGTTTGTCTGAATTGTATGCTTTGGCTGTAATGATGCGCTTTTTAACGGTAAGACATTTTTAGTGTAGAGTAGATACATTATTGATAATACCCGATCTGTGAGAGAAATAAAGGGATAAGACATCTTCAAGAAAACTTCCGGGTCTTCAGGCAATGTCAACAATTGACAGAAAGTTTCAGGCATTTTGGTTTTAAAATCGCACTGATTTAAGGTAAACGAAATGCATCGTGGCGACTAATTCTAAATTATTTATTTATTTACTGATGTTTGTCTACGTCAAAACGAAATGTTGAAAACTTAGCTTTTCAGTGGCCAAATGTACAGAATTACATCCTGGGCAAAATTCCAATGTCTGTTGCGGTAATGTAACTATTCTTAATTTTTCAGTTTGCCTAGTGGTTTCGCCACCTTTATTTTATTATTATTAAACTGTCTTGTGATTCTTTTTATGGTGGCAAAAATAAACTTGAAACTTGAAACATAAAAAATACATTACAATAAATTACATGTACATTACAAGATACAGTCAGTCGATTTTTTTTCAGTTGTTGTTGTTTTTTTTTTAATGTTCATCTTATGACAAAAAGTCCCAAAATGTTTTAGTTAACCGTTTACATGATACATTTGAAAGATGTTTTTACTGCCACCTTTCTGAGACCCTTTCCACGCCAGCCCTTGTTTCATTTTTGTTGAATTTCAGACGTCATCTCAGATATTTCGCCAAAGTTGTCAATTATCGTAAGAAAAAGCTTTGAGAGATTCTACGTTTCTTGAAATCACGGTTGTATCGTCCGCAAACTATTTTTAAATTTTTAAAGGAAAGCGAAGTTAAATTTCAATTCCTGAATATATTTGCTTGTCAATGTTTCTACAAAGAATAATATTTTCATTCGGTTATTGGCCGGTTTTCGGGGTGAAATATTTTGCTGCTGCTTCTTATATTTAAATCAGCTCTTCATATCAAACTTATCTCCCACAAACGTGAACATTTGCTTAAATTTGCGTCCAGTCTGGCGCGGCCAAAATTTTTCGGTATTGCGCAAGCGCAAGAGGTTAGATGAAAGCAAATAACATGGCAGCGATGGCGGCAGGGAGAGTAAAGAGGGAGATCATAGCACCAAAACGATACGCGGAATAAGTCTTTTCATCAGAGCTTTACCGAAAAAAGACAAGAGTGAAAACAACCGACGGTAAACTAATACTATATCCTGTGGACAAGGTCGGGAAACGAAATTGCGTTGGCTGCAGTGAACGCTACGACGAGTGGCGGGCATGTGAATCTGATCGAAGACAACAATCTTTTCCAGCGGATGGAACTTCGTGTTCGTTTCTTCCCTCGTAAATCCTAATTTTCCTTTTCAATAACGTATTTGTCAAGTTCGTAGTAAAATATCTTCACCTCATATTAAAGTTTGGTCACGCCATTTGTTTATGATCCTTTTGACACCGAAACCTACACTTTTCTTCTTGACTCTTTTGAGCTCGGAACACAGAGACCTAATCTTTTTTCGAAAGGCATATATGATTCGGTTGTTCACAACAACACTGCGAATGCCCGTTTCTTGAAAGATTTTCTCCACGATTGCAGCGAAGGCAGACTCGCCACTACCCTCTTCATTCAATTTTGGCAATTGTGTAGAGGAGATAGCTGAAAGTTGGATAAAAACGACCGGGATAAGAAATATGCGAGATTATTAGCAATGAAAATTTAATTCATTATTTCGTGTCCGAAAAAAATCGAGACAGTTGATTTATTCAAGTTCTTATGAATAGCTTACTTGATGATACTGCATGTAGAGAAAGGTGGCGGATGGCCCGCAAATCCATTATTTTGATCGTCCGATCCATCTCCCACAGCATTCACAGATCCGCAGAACGAAAATAATAGGAACAGCAGAAGTCCTCCAACTTTAACGGCGATTTGACCCATCCAAAATAGTCGAAAACAAGCCGAATTATATACCAAAATAAAGGAAATTTTTCGATCTATCCGAATTTGTCGGTACAATTGAGATCCGAGCATGCGTAGAAGAGTACGAACCCATTGTTTTCACACTGGCGTGAAATGACCTTTGATCGTCTTTAAAATTTTGCGCAAACCTGATTTGTAAACTTGGATTTTGTGACCCCTCAAATTTTAAGATTTTGGCATTTCAAAACCTGTTATACAATAGCTTTAATATTAATTTTTTTTAATTCGTTGGTACAACTGATCGCCGTTTAAATTTTTTTGAGTAATCTTGAGAAATGTTTCAAATCTTATGTGTTCTTGAGTCAGACATTGGTGGGGGCGTGATCACCGGAACTTGATATAAGCTTTTGTTAACATTGAGTTTGATATGCCTTTGCTTGTGTTAACTTTCCTCTTCCTATTTTGGCAGCCACTAGTTTTGGAGATAATGTCAGTAGACTGGATATTAATAGTTTGTTTTCAAATTTTCTTATTTGTAGAGAGTTTCTATCAAGTTTCCTGACGAAACTCCAACAGCATTTTGTGAGAGGTGAGTTAGTAGCTTGTGTTAGGTTTTAACAGATTAATTTGTAAGGGATATTGACCAGGAGCAAGGACATATGCAATCTATATGACAACAAAGATTAGTGGGATGTCAAAAAATTCGTGTAAGGTGGGAACCCACTCACCGGCTAACATTAAATTATTACTCACTATTATTTAGGAGTTTCTGAATTTCAGTTGGCTCATTCAAACGCTTCCCTTAACTGTATTCCAGTTAACTTGAAATTTTAAAAAGATTCCCTGGTGTTTTTCAACTCAATCCCATTTGCTGACTGGGAAAATGTTGACATTTGTCTGACGAACGAAAATTTAAGACTCGGCCTTGATCGCCCCACGCTATACACGTAGCAACAGGTAGCTATATATATAGTGGCAGTATGAAACAGCCACTTAGTAACTCAAAAGATTTTTTATGACTCTTTGCGATGTTATTGAGACTTTTGTCGTTCTTAGTGCAGTGTTTCCTTGTCCTTCTGTGGTCGAGGCTCAAAATGTCACGTCACTATCACTATTCCGTCATGTTATTGATTTTACATTTTGGCCAATCTTGGAAAGCTGTCAAATTCTTTCCTGCCAAATGAGTTCGGGTTTTCTTGAACAGGTGGCAATAAAGTGTTGTCAGGTTTAATTTCCAGTTAGGAGCTATTTTATTTATTCGGAGAGAATTTATTCCGAGTGTGAGAACATTGGATATTCAAACCAACCAACAAAATGGTCGAGTCAATATCGTATCACGTTGTGGTGAACACACTGATGCACAGGTTCCTCACGCGCGCTTGTCATGTATATGTCATGTGATAACTAAATTTGTTTACTGGGGATGTAAGGGGTACGAGGAGAGCGCCTTGTATATTCAGGTGTAATGAAGATGTGATTGTGTGACGCCTGGGGGAGAAGGTGGATGGGGGAAACTAAGGCTCAAAGTAGATTTACTTCTGAAAGTGTCGAGTACAAATATCTCATTATTATTCTAAATTCGAAAACCGTGCACCCAAAACTCAAAGTGAAGAAAACAAAGCTACCACAACTAGAAAGTGAAGCAACCGATACTGGGATACGAAATATGTCGAAAACTCGTCAGCGAAGCACCTCAAATTCTAGGAATAGAAAAGGAAACGCCGTACTGACTCGAAAACAAAACTCTCGGTTATTTTTATTACTTCATAAACATCATGCATTTGCGCTTTTTTTAAAACTAGGTATTAAAATACTGAGTTTTTATCGGTTCAGCGAAGCACTTTAATCCAGAATGTGCAGTTCAACAACTATTTCAACCGTTTTAGTCTTTGCTGTTTTTTGTTGTTGTTGTTGTATTTTTGTTTGTTTGTTTGTTTGTTTTTTGCCAGTCTAGATTTATTTTGGCTAATTAACCTTATCTATTTTATTAAAATAAGGGATAACTTTGTACTGTTATCCCTCTTCCTTGTAAACACCACCCAGTTCCTTTGTGAATGAATGGCTGAAACGACGTTTCGTTTTTATGATGTGATGCTGTCTCGACTTGATGATGAGGGCTTTGTGAATTACTTGCTCAGGGATGCACACCAAAAACTCGAAGACAAGGCAGCCCGAAATAAAAGAATTTCTTTAAAGGGAAATCGAAACCGCATGTTCCCTTTGTCTGTTTTCAAGGTTAACCCTCGACTAAAAATTGCTCCTCACTCGTGTAACTCTAATTATTCCTTAGAGTAGGCTGACAATTCTGTCAAATGTTTGAAATTTCATTTCTTTGATCAAGATTAGTAACATTTGAAGTTTCTGTTTTGATTCTCGTTGCCGCAATCATCATAAGTGCGTGACAATTGATCGAACTAAAACTGAATGACATGCATGTTATTACATGTAAATTACACCTCCCCAAGCACTCCTTCGTTTGTCTTGGCCCTTTACCGTTGTAATTGTATGTCTGTAAATAACTTATTTACAGAGTCACCATTCCTGTTTATTGAGCTGATGTAACTGACTCCAAGAAGCCCCGATTTTGAGAAGCAGTGAACGGTACAGCCTGACGGTAAGTCATTTGCACGTGCCATGTTAATAAGACCAACTTGCTCAATTCCTCAAATGACGTCATGTTAACTACCAGCTCAGTTCCTAGTTTCTAAGGCGGCCGAGTCTAGGGTCTTGCAAAACAAGTCATTTCCAACAAGGCATTTGTTTTGAACTTTACTTAATTTTACTTATTGCTCTCACCGTTCTTGAACTTGAAGTTGCCACAGATACGTTAAACGAATTGAAACAACAGAACATGGTTCTGTAAATATCCTATCAACAAAACGGACAAAAGAGAAATGTAGTTTGCATTATGCCCTTTTACAGGCATTCCGTGTCTGTCAGTGGAAGTTTATGTGCGAGAGATATCAGAGTCAGAGAAATTAAGTACAAATGGGAAAGTACTCAAACTTTCTCTTTTTCTAGGAACGTCCTTAGTGAAACAAAGCACATTTGATACGATCTCTGGTCATCATCTAACTAAATGGCGGAGGACGAGTCAGAAGATATAGTGAAACACATGGAAGAGCTTAGCATTGCTAAAAAATTGGGCGATAGAGAGCGGGAGGGAAATACCTATTATAAACTGGCTGACATTTATTACAGTCAGGGTAATTTTAAACAAGCCATAGAGTATCACGAACTAGATCTTAATATTGCTAAAGAATTAGGAAACAGGTCGAAGGAGGGAGAAGCCTGCTGCAGTCTGGGCGGTGCTTATCACCGTCTAGGTGATTTTCAGCAAGCCGTAGAGTGCCACAAAATACATCTTAGTATTGCTAAAGAATTAGGGAACAGGGCTTGGGAGGCATTAGCCTGTTTCAATCTGGGCGTGGTCTACAACAGCCAGTGCAATTTTAAGCAAGCCATAGAGTATCAAAAGCTAAGTATTAATATTGCTAAAGAATTAGGGGACAGGCATAGGGAGGGAAGAGCGTATGGCAACCTGGGCATTGTTTATCGTGGTCTGGGTAATTTTAAACAAGCCGCAGAGTATCACGAACAACATCTTAATATTGCTAAACAATTAGGGGACAGGGATGGGGAGGGAATGGCGTATTGCAACCTGGGCAATGCTTATCAAGGTCTGGGTAATTTTAAACAAGCCGCAGAGTATCACGAACAACATCTTAATATTGCTAAACAATTAGGGGACAGGGATGGGGAGGGAAGAGCGTATGGCAACATGGGCAATGCTTATCAAGGTCTGGGTAATTTTAAACAAGCCGCAGAGTATCACGAACTATATCTTAGTATTGCTAAAGAATTAGGGGACAGGGATGGGGAGGGAAGAGCGTATGGCAACCTGGGCAATGCTTATTACAGTATGGGTAATTTTAAACAAGCCGCAGAGTATTACCAACTACATCTTAATATTGCTAAAGAATTAGGGGACAGGGATGGGCAGGGAAGAGCGTATGGCAACCTGGGTAATACTTATCACAGTATGGGTAATTTTAAACAAGCCGCAGCGTATCAGAAACTACATCTTAGTATTGCTAAAGAATCAGGGAACAGGTATGGGGAGGGACAAGCGTATGCCAGTCTTGGAAATGCTTATCATAATATGCTTGATTTCAAACAGGCCTTTGAGTGTTGGAAACATAGTCTCAGTATCGCTCAAGAAATTGGGGACAGAGATAATGAGGGGAAGGCTTTTAGAATCCTGGGTGAAGCTCTTTTACGCTTGGGTGATTTTGAACAATCCATGGAGTACACGAAACAAAGTCTTATTATATCGAAACAATCGGGTAACAGGGCTGCAGAGGGAGCTACTTATGACGCATTGGGCGATGTCTATTCCCGACTAGGTAATTTTAAAGTAGCAGTAGAGTATCACAAACAAAGCCTTAGTATTGCTAAACAGTTAGGGGATAAGGTTCAAGAGGCAGAATCATGCCATTCATTAGGTCATGATTATGAATGGGTGGGTTCTTTGAGTGAGGCACTTGATTGTTATCGATCGAGCGTAAAAACCTTTGATGACATGAGAGCTCTTCTACAGTCAAAAGATATGTGGAAAATAAGCTTTCGTAATCTCCACCAGTGTGTGTACACTTCGTTATGGAGAACTCTTGTGACGACTGGAGAGACTGACGAGGCTTTGTGTACTGCTGAGCAAGGACGAGCACAGGCCTTGATCGATGTTTTGAAAGAAAAGTATGGAGTTGACTCATCACCGTCCGCTTTACCTGAACCTAAGGAGACAATTACCTATATATTAAACAATTTGACTAAAGAAACAGTTTTTGTTGCACTTAATGAAAATACGATCAGTTTTTGGTTGCTGCGAAGAGGGAAAGAGATTCTCTTTAAGCAAAAGGAAGTAGAACCTGATAGTTGCAAGTTGCTAATAGATGCTACTTTAAGAAACATTGGTGCAGGTGTTCGAGTCATGTGCGAGGATCGGTCAATGGATGAAGTGTGTGATGACCCGCCGTCCAACAGAGAAGCTGCTGAGGAAACAGACCAATCACCGACCTCCTCAGTCAATTCTTTGCGCCAGCTGTATGATGTTATTATTGGCCCCATTGCAGACTTGCTCGAAGGTGACCAGTTACTCCTTGTTCCAGATGGTCCATTTTGCCTGGCTCCTTACTCTGCGCTTAGTGAATCAATCAGGATTCACATCGTTCCCTCGTTGACCGCTTTACGACTGATCGCAGATGCGCCCGAGGACTTTCACAGTAGGAGTGGGGCGTTGCTCGTGGGAGATCCATGTTTGGAAGAAGTTACCAACCTGTTTGGTAGGCCCGTTTGGAAGCAGCTTCCATTCGCCAGAAAGGAAGTGGAGATGATTGGAAAACTTCTAAAGACCACACCTCTCACCGGACGATATGCGACTAAAGACGAAGTGATGAAAAGATTGGAGTCGGTTGCTTTGGCGCACATTGCCGCACACGGGAGTGATGAAACTGGAGAAATTCTGTTGGCCCCAAACCCAGGTTGGACATCTCGCGTCCCTGCGAAAAAATACTACATATTAACAATGTCAGATGTACAAGCCGTTCGTCTGCGAGCAAGACTCGTTGTGCTTAGCTGCTGTCATAGTGGCCGGGGAGAAGTCAAGTCCGAGGGCGTGGTTGGTATCGCGCGGGCTTTCTTGTGTGCTGGTGCTCGCTCTGTTCTGGTGTCACTCTGGGCGATTGATGACGAGGCTACCATGGAGTTCATGAAGCACTTCTACCAACACCTGGCGGAAGGAAAAAGCGCGAGTGTGGCTCTTCACCAGGCCATGAAATCCCTGCGCGAGTCAGAGCAGTTCCGTGACTTAAAGTACTGGGCTCCATTTGTGCTGATTGGTGATGACGTAACGCTTGAATTTGGAGAAAGGAAATGAAACAGAATGGTAAGTTTAGTTTGTGTTTAACTTTAAACAGAAGTAATTTTATGATAAACAAGGACAGCTAACTGCAAAGAAAGCTCAATTCTTGCCAGAGGAATAGTTGTAAAATCTGTCTAAGTATTATTTCAATAACCAAGCCTTCCGCTGTTTATTAAAACAGGGGGAGAATTTTGTGAAAGGGTGCCATGAGAAGATGTTCGTTTCCGTTGTTCCTTGATACCATAAGAAAATGTCTTATTTTTCTTTCACTAGCCTTTTCCAGGCGTTCCGAAAGTAGAGTTCAGAGTAAATAAAATTGCGTTCCCCACTATTTGATCGCCTGTTCTTGCACTAGTTAATGTTTCAACCGTTTGAGATAAAGAGCAAATGTTACCATTTCCCCTCAGATTTTTATCAATCGTACCTTTTAACTTTATGAACTTAATGACCTTAATGGAAGTCAAACCTTGCTCGACTATATGGTTCCGTTGAACTTTGTTTTCAATTGAGGCACCAGGAGTCTCGTTGATTAAGGGAAATTATTAATGTGTTGCTTAAAATATGTCGTCGGCTTCGTGGGGAGTGTCTTCAATTTTGTTCGTTTTTGTCTCTTCCTTTTTTTTTTCTGGCAAACAAAAAAAAAATTAAGCCCTTCACCTGAACTCCACAAACTTCTAAATTTAGAGCCTCAAGCGAAACTAATCCCTCACATATTTTTGGTTGGCAGAAGTGTCATCATACTCAAGACAAGAGAGGACTACTAAGCTAGTCTGACTGATCCATTGATGACGTCCATATGGCGTGATGCAGACTAATCCTGGGAACTTGTATGTAGTGTAAATATCTTAGATGCAATGGCCGGGTAAAAAAAAAAAGAAAAACAGTAAATCAGTAACAAATAAAAGGGAAACAAAATAAAGTTACCAGAATAAGCCTTTGCTTTTGTGGTTCGTAATATATCTGGAGGGAGAGAAGGACATGTACAGGCTTGTTTTTAGTGCGCATTTTCCAAAATGGCACTTCACTTTATGAAGTTTTCAAAATGTAATTTTGCTCCTTTCGATGTAACGTTAAGAAAACTGGACAAATGAATTTGACGTTACATTTAATTTTTTATAGCTGCTTAACAAATAACATACCAACATTGTAAAGATAACCTAAAGTCATTTTATCAATTTTTTGAAGTCATTACTCGTTTTAAGACAATATTGAGAACAACGTTTTACTTAATTGTTAATTCAGAAAAATGTGGTTACTTAGGCCAAATTAAACGGCTTATCTACCCATATTTAGAAGCAAGAACTTTAATTTTTTAAGAATGACGGTTCTAGTGTTTTCAGTTTCGCATGTAAATATGATTTTCTCCAAATCGTAGAAATTGTGTTTCTTTTAAAAATGCGATATCTTAGCCGCAAAAATTGTGCTTCCATTGTAAGTAAGGACAGTCTCTAGGACCCTCAAAGTTAGAAAGAGCACAAAAGAGCAAGCAATTAATTTAAACAGTCTAAGACTCAAAGAAACCTGATTACAAGAGGGCGAAGACTCAAAAACTAAAATACTTCTAACTAACTTGTGTTTGAATAACAACAACAAGTGATGTAGTTAGATTTGACCAGCTTAATAGGCTCAGAAGAATGATAATGCAATTATTATCTTAGAACTGATCAGGGCTCGGTTGTTTGAAATCCCATTAATTTTGAGAGAACAAGTTAAGAAATATGCTGTTTTTTTGTTTTTTTGTTTTTCAAATGATTTTTTTTGGCTTTTGACAAGATGCCATAATCAAGTGGTCCTCTTATTTGCATCGTGGAATTATTTTATCTAAAGTCAAACATAAGAAAATGCTTTTATTATAACAGTTTTTTCTTTTCAGAGTAGACGTAGACGTCAATTCTAAATTGGCGCAATGGTCTTTTAAACAGCCTGGCGCAGATCTTTTCATGTATATTATGTAACTAACTAGGTATATAAGTAGGTATAGAGCATTCTTCAATTGGATGTCGAAGTAATTTCGCGTTTGCTTTGGTTTTGCTTTACTATGCTATCTGATTCGTTATCAAAACTTGCGGCACTTTCTCAACCAAGGGGAAGCAAAGCCAAAGCCAATCGTGCCTTGATATCACACGTTTTCCCGCGCTTTGCCAAGGTTACAGGTTACATGTATTTGCGTTGAATTCTGATTGGTTCACCAAACTGTTTACGTCTGTTCTGATTGGTTAGAGTACTTACTTTGTGTTTGACACGTACTCAATTGAAAACTGCTCTATAAAGGCAGTAAGTAAGCTAGCTGTGTTTACATGATACTCGAACGACTTTCAAACCGGTGAATTCGTTTCCATAGTATCGTTCAATAACACTGAGTAAAAACGATGTGATTTCAACCCAAAATTTTTACCGGATAAGGAATCTTAATTTTTGTACGAAAACCCATTCTGGGGTCATGTAAACGTGACATGACTGTTTGTTTCATATTTCCGATTAAGTTTGAAGATTTCGTTAAAAAATGAAACTTACAGCTTCATCAAAACGGCTTTTGTTAATACGATGTCAGCAAGTGTTCAAGTCGTAAGGGAATAAAAGTCTATCCAGTATCGTGTAAACCGCCCCATTAGAGAACAATAAGTGTAGCGAATATAATAAGTGAGACTGTTGTAAACATTAACATTAAAAAAGTGAAATCTGTAAAACGTGTTTGGTTTGAGAACAGTAGAATCCAAATATTTTATTTCATTTATTTTAAGCTGAGGGGGAACCGTCGCGGAGATTTTGCTGTATGTTGGCCAAAACAGCTCAAATATTTCACAAATAACCTCATGAAATCGCTCTTAGAGCAGCGGGAGAAAAGTTTGAAATGATTTCTCCGGGTGAGAATAGAATACAATCAGCTTTAAATTCACACGAGGAACTTCAAAAGATTGGCCAATTTTTTTCAAGTTTCAATCCATTTCCATCTTAGCCATCTGCAGACAAAAATGATTGACCCTAGTTTTTGCATGTTCCCTAGAAGGGTTATTTGTAAAACAAAATTGAACTATTATTTTAATGTTCCCATCCGATACAAATATGTTTTTTCGCTATTCAAAGTGACACTAAAAATAAGTGACACTTCCTCTTTAAAGACCTCCGAAGCCACTGTTAAGGTCCTTCTAAGACAGATTCATACCCAGTCACTGTTTCTATGTTTGTGGGCCGAGAGAAGAGTGGGTACGAGAGTGGCCTTTATTCACTCTCGTATCCAATCTTCGCGAGCCATAAAGATAAAAATAGCGACTGTTTACGAGCATTATCCTTAGGCAGGTCACGAATAGACCAGCTTACAACTGAGTTTTACGTGCACAGGGAAGACTGGAACAGCGACCATCTTTCGACGCACCATCTTCGACATGCTTGATAAACAGCTGAAAGACCGTATATGAAAATTAAACACTTATTGGCTAAACTGAAACTGAATGACAAATGCTCACCTAAAATGGCTGATAAATGTATCAACCTGTAAATTTTGCATGACTCTCAGAAAAATTCAAACTATTTGACCGCTTTCGGTCGGCTCTGTTCTGTAACTTCGGGTACAGAATTCAGCCGTTTTGTTCTCATGTTAAATTTCCAAAACCACCGATTTAATTATCGATCTCGGATTGACTTCTAAATATCCCCCCACCACGTCACTCTGAAGATTAATAAACCCATCTCCCTTGCCCAAAGTCGAGTTCAACCGTAAGTAAATCAGTTGTGCTTACATCTAAGACTGCAGATGGCCTGTCGAAGGATAAGGTGCGCGTTAGCGCTGTGCACGTAACATTGAAAATGGCTGAAAGATACTCCAGTGTTACGCCTTCTGTCATTATACAGTGCGTTTATAGACCAGCCCTCCCCATCTTCATCTTCCGAGATAGAACCCTAATAGATGTCTACAGGCATTGCATCCATCGTATCAGCTATATGGAAAGCCATTCGGTGCAAATTGGTCAATCTCGTTGATGCGTCAATTCGAAATTATCGATTTTTCAAGAAGTTTCGATTTCTAACGGATAGTATTTTTCTGTTTCGCAAAGTAGTGTTCATTGTAAACAATGAAAAATTAATTTATTTAAATGAATGGTCCTGTCCATTTTAGCGTGGAATATTATAAAATGGAGGGGTGGTTAATCATGTCTTATGTATAAGGGGGGTAAGATTTTATGTTTTCATTGTGCAGATATCTCCAAGATCTGTTTGGTGTCCAAATTTGATACAAATTGACCCAATATTGAGCGCGTAATGACTTCATGTGCCATATGGCACTCTTGTACCGCTGTAATATTGAAATCGATGGGGATGTTTAGTCGTTCCCTATATTATAGTCGGACCTCTGTTAAGCGGCCACCCTGGGGACTTTAAAAACTGGCCGCTTAATAGAGGTACAATAAAACTTGGGTAAAAATGGCAGTCAACGTAATTTTATTGCCTCTATATAGCAAAACGCTTGTTGAAAGGTGAACATTTGTGAAGATGAATGCAAAAATCATTGAAACAAAACATTAAGTGCCCTGTATTTGCGCATTTCAAGTCCGTGCAAAGTTCTAGCTCTAACACAGAGAGCACGTAGTCGATAAGTAGAGTATTCTTTTAGTGTTGAGTATCTACAGAAAAATATGCAAATCTATGTAACAAAACATCAAGTTTCTTAGGCCTTTTCTTGCATCAACAGTTTGTAAAAAAATTAGCTCAAAGTATTTCACGGACGATTTATTTCAAATAATCCGTCACTGCTGTTTGCCGTTGTAGGGCTCGGAGTAACGAGGATATCAAGTCATTTGCCTTTCCGATAGATTGGGCAAGGTCCTGGTAACCGTGGAACAGGGCAAAGTGTCGGAGTTGATCGGTGTCATTATAGTGGAGATTAAATTGCAGTTCTTGTTCTTATCAGTTATCACCTTCATATTATCTGTCACCATTTCGCTTGAAAAGGTAATTTGCTGTAAAAAAAAAAAAAAAAAAAAACCAATAAATACTAAACTTGCAACAGCAAGAAGGTGGCCGCGGCCGCTTAATAGAGGTGGCCGTTGAATAGAGGTATCGAATACAGCATTTTACTGACAAATAATGCGCGACTTTGGAAAGTGGCCGCTTATTGGAGGGTGGCCGCTTAATAGACGTCGGACTGTATAAAAAAGTTTAATATCAAACAATAAGTCCCACACCCCTGGGAGCATGATTTTCAAAGCCGCGTTCACTGCCGGTGTGTCTCGTAAAAGGTGGTTTAATTAGTCTCTCTGTTTCAGAATGCAAGTCTCCGGCTTTTTTAGGTGATCGTTATTACTACATCTTCTCCAAATGAGGGTGTAGCACGATACGAAACTTTTTCCTGATGCAGGGGGCCACACGACGCAAAATAAACTGTTCTGAACACGTTCCGTTGCCGGATCTCTTGCAGTGAAATGCACGTGCCAGACGTCTCTTTAAGTGTAAATAAACCAAACTGATTGCAAAGCTGACACTACGGCAAAGGGCTTATTTATTAGGGGCCAATATTTTAACTAGTACAACTAGTCTTCTTCAGGGCCAGAGTTACAATGAGAAAACTAACAGCTCTTAAAAGTTTACATTTAAACGTAAACATAAACGGTAAATGGTTACCACGATACGTTATATTAGCCTCTCTATGGGTACCCACAGTCTTCGTTTTCTTCGCAATTTTTTCGCAAATCTTCGTTTTTTTTAGGAAGATCTTGGTTTTATTGGATTAAAATCGTTTAAACGTTGTTGATAAATAGTTCACTTCAATAGCAAATTGCATAATGCACTGAAAAGCAATAATATATATATTTAGCCAAGCCTAAAAGCGGAGCTCCAATGTTTTTGCTAGCATTTATAGAAATCTGCTTATCGTATGGACATAGTTCCTCATCCTTTCTAAACTAAAGTTATATATATTTTTAATGCATATGCAGCAAACTCCCCATCAACAATGTAATACCAGGAGCCCATGATCATCGGCTCCTGATTTGTTGGAACAGAGGGCATTTTTTCTTAATTTTCCTTTCACTGAGCAAGGGTTGGTGATTGGTTGATCTTTGCGCTTGTACCCCAATCTCGTCCTCAGAGCCCACGCGCGTTTTTGAATGGGAATGAGATTCCTAGGAAAATCCTTAAATAATCCTTAAATAACAAGTACTGGAACCAGGTTTGTGAGCCCGCGAGAATGGGCACCCCCACCAAACCGACGTTTTCGCGAAAAGCACTAGGCTCTGAAATCTGGTTCCAGTCCTTGTTATCTATAGCTAGTCTCCTTTGCAGCCGTTATTAGGGTCGTCACGCAACGCTCCTCCCCACGGAGCGTAGCGTGACGACACTAATAACGGCTGCAAAGGAGACTATGTTATCTAAGGTCTTCCGATTCCTGATCCTAGACTCCTAGTACCCAGATCCAGCATTTAAAAAATGGCGGCAATCTCGTTCCCCGAGCCCGTATTACCCTTATCCAGCGGAACTGGCGCTGGATAAGGTAGGTACTTCATATATGGTAATTATTAATAATACCATACATGAAGTACCTACCTGAGAACGAGCGAAGAGGCGAATTTTAATTGTCTTTGCTTCGTTCCAGAGATCTGGATAAAACAGGATAAAAATAGCAGTTACTTCAGATATCTTCCTGTATTAGGATGGTGGATAAGAAAAGAAAGGATCTTTTTAATTTTTGCATAAGTTTTCAGGTTTGGAACCGATCGAATTTTTCCTACGCCTCGTCTTATTTTTCCTGCGCGACTGTGTGGAAATGTTCCCTTTTAACAGCAGATTTGAAGGAAAACTTTTAGTGCGATAAATGTCAAAACTAGAAGGGGTTTTGTTGTGTCGGGGGAAGGCGAAAGGTCCGACAGCTCTGTTAATTAAGGAGGTAAGATAACTTCAAATATTTATGTATGCATACACACCTTTAAACTGTTTGTAGTGTTTTTTTTTTCTGACGAGGGAGCAATTTTCTAAAAGTAATCTTTAATCAAGATAATATTAAAATTGCAAGCTTATACGGAATATAGTAGGCCAGTGTTGTTATATCAATTCATGTGGTCTACTAATACTAGGAGATCGTTGCAAACTAGTACACTGTGGAACAATTGAAAAACGAGTCATTATAAGTTATAGCTAAGGATTTACAAAATATTAAAAATTTCACCTTTTTCTAGTCAAATTGAGTGATTTTTTTATGTTTACGTTCTGTTTGAGGGAGATGCACATTGGAGATGTTTGAATACAGGAGAGAGATTTCTTCAAGTAAAATTAGCTTTGTGCCATTTTTATATTTTCTTACTGCACTTGTAGCTCATTAATTCAATAAATTAGATTGAAAAGCTCATTTTTAAAAATTTCTGTTATTCCCAGGTTGATAGCTATATTCTTGTACACTTAAAGTTGTTTATTTTGGTTTTTGTATAATTACTCAAACTAAGTGCTCAGTTCCATGCAACTGATATTGATTTACAAGAGAGTCAAGATGTCTTTCTTGCTCTTAACTTAATCTAAGAATGCAGTATATAATTTTCCCATTTGTTTCGGTAGGGATAGGAAAACATGAACCTTTCATAACTTCCTGTCAATCACATTAGTTCCTTTGTTTTGAGAGTGCAAAGTGATACTGTTTTGCTCAGAGAATCTACAGCAGTAATTGGCTGCCTCTTAATATTCTTGATATTGTAAAGTCAAAACAACAATCACTTGTGAATTCCTTTTGCTACTTTGTATATATGGAAACTAGTAATAATCAAAACTGGATCAGAGAGTACGTTTGATAACCGCAATCCTAGCGTTAAGGTTCTCTCCTTTGCCAATTTGGTAATGATATCATCTGCCCCTGCAAAATCTACAGGGGTGCCAGATATATGTCCCAATATCCTTTCATTCACTGCAATCAACTTTGGTTCTCCCATACAATCTCAACTCCAATCTGTGTAAGGAGTGCGTTCTTTGTATGTTGAATGCAATAAATGTCGTAAGTCTAATTAATCAACGGAATTGTTTTTTTTTTTCAGTCCATAGTCATTTGTATCTGGTTTTAAATTAAATTTATTTAGGAAATTGTTTGACATAGAATCAAATAACAATTGTGTATAAATCCTCAACCGTCCCTGTCAAAATCTTTACCAAAAAAATCCATCAGGCAGTTATGGGAGCTGGTTATCCCCAGCAGTTTTTCTACACTTTGCTACATGAGAGTTAACTTGGAGTAAAGTTGGAAATAACAAAACAATTAAGGGATAATGAAATTTTGTGCTGTGCAGTACTGACTATACAACTGAGAAATCAGAGAATTATCCTTGGAGTGTAAAAGAAAACAATTTACTTGGCATATTAACATTTTCATAAATTATAATGTTATGTGACAATCGCTGCAGTGGAAGTACCAATTTTTTTTTAACTTCCTAGGGAAAATAAATTTTGTTCAAAAAATAGGAGACAAAAAACTGACTGAAGCAAATTCAAGAGAATTAACAACTATTTGTGCAAAGAATAGGGAGTGCTGAAAAACATTGAGAGTGCAAATAACTGAGATTGCACTGTAAAAATAAATAACTGTACATATTTCATAATTCAATACCCACTACCAAGTTTTAAATTTTTCTTTCAATTAAAAGAGATGGCTGATAAGAAGTTTGACCTTTTGTCTGTTAAATCACTGAATATCAGTCATCTCCTCTCTAGATGATTGGTGAGAGATGGGAAACAGCTGATATTCAGGCTTTGTAAAAAATATATATATATATATATAACTAATGGTAAGGTAAGGTTTTGTCTTACAGTGCAACAAACTCAACCAAGGCCACCGATAAGACAGACACTTTGAAATTTAAAGAAATGTTCTCGTCTTTTATTGGTTTATCAACTAACAAAGCCAGACTCCTTTGTTGTAAACTTGACCTGTGAGTGGCTGATCAATGTTGGGTGGCCCCAGTTGAGTTCGTTGCACTGTAAAGTATACAGGGAATGCCCCTTGTTCAGCATATTTCTGTAGCCTCTATCAATTTAGTCAATACAGTCAACTCTCTCATACCGACCACTTCTCGTAAGCGACCACCGCCCGTAAGCGACCACTTCGTAGACAACCGTTTTGTTTCTCAGTTAAATACTGTTTCAAGAGCTCTCTTGTACATGTAAGGGACCACCACTCAATTTCTATAGAGACCGCGACCACTTTTTAGGCCAGAAATTATACATATTCTTTTGTTTTCTGTTTACGGTAAGCAACCACCTAACATAATCACGTATGATCGTTAGTAAATCATTACTAAGAAGTGACAAAAGTTCAATTTTTAATGATGCTACCCCGGACTGCTGACAGATAATAACAGTTTACAGACAGAGAAGATGGCTATAATTAGATCTGTAGGTAAACGGGACAGATCTGTTCCTAAATGTTATACAAAGTTTTATCAGAAGAATAAATGTGAAAAAATCAAATAAATTAGTTTCTATTTGCCTAATTTAGCTGCTAAGGTAAAATTACGCTTATTTTGTTGATCTTTCCCGTAAGCGACCACCTCCCGTAAGCGACCACTTTGTCGTGCACCAAGGTTGGTCGCTTACGAGAGAGTTGACTGTAGTTATAAGAATGATTGAGTGACAGTGCTGACTGTTGCTTATAAACACAGCTATTGTAGGCTCAGATAACCAGTAGCCAATCTCTGTTGTACACAACATGCTAGAGCAATAGCCCTGCATCAGGCCAACTAATTAAAATCTTTACGGCTGAAGAAAAATTTTGTATACTCAGCCAGTGCCCATTCATTGGCTCCTGCCATCACATCAACATTTATCAAAAGGTAAAAAATTTAATATGCCACTGGACCTATCCCTTGATGGGAAAAGTGCACAGTCAGAAACTTTCACGCAAGAATGGATAATTTACAATGAACTGCCTCAACAAGAACTTCATTAACACAATGATTCATGAGCCATACTGTGTTTTCATCACATCTGTCATGATCTGTGATGGTAAATAAAAAGCTTACATCAATTTATTTTTTGCTACAGCTAAAACACAAGATCTAAACCTTCCAGTAAAGGTTACACCCTCTGTGCATGGCTTTTGTGCCCAGGCAGTGGTAAATCTTAAAACACTCCTGAGTGAGGGTTCATAATTTATGCAGATGGGGGCCTGTGATGATGCCGAATTGTCCAGAATTTGCAAGTCTGATTACCGCATCAGGATTCATCAAGCACGTGAAAGCAGTGGCTAGGGGAAAGCTGGCTGAAAAGGACTAATTCTGGAGTTGGCCCAGATGCCATTTCAGATTTCATGACAAATCAGACATAGAAATTTAGAAGACGACTGTGACCAGCTCACTATGAAATTACGTAGATAAAGAATGGAAAGAAATGCATGGAGGGTTGCTCATGACATAGCGTTGCACATTGACCATGCACCTGTTGTCAGATTACATAAGTGCATTTGTAACAGAGAGGGAGGAGGAGGCGGGTTTTTTTTTTCAACAGGACCCAGCTAATCATGATTACTTGAAGGCATCTGAAAGTTAAAAAAAACATGGCTATAATCATTATTTTGCAAAAGTTTGTGGCTAGAGTTATACATGGAATTTGTCAAAGACACCTGCGAGTTAGGGAAGAGCAGCAGTGCACTTCATGTGAAAATGGTTGGCTGGCTCCATGATGGACAGAATTCCATGCCCTTCCCTGGATAAAGAGAAGTTAAGGTACAAATTAAAATGTCTTTGAATCTCCGGCTACTAATCTTAAGCTGGAACCGCATGACCAGTACTGTTGATGACTTTATGCCTAATTCCTTCAATGAAGGAAAGCTGAACACAGCGAAAGAAACTGCAGACTTTTCTTCTACCTTAGTTTGTGGTTTCTGAGGAGCTAGTGAAAATATACCTAGACATCTCCATTTTCCAAAGATTTGCGAAGTCAAGCGACCATTGAGAAGCAATGAAACAGAGAACGAGGATAACAATTGGGAAGAGTTACTACTATCTGGAGGGTTAAAATATCTTGTTTTTTTAACTTGTCACTCACTTGAAAAAACATTCCCTTCTATACAAGAAAAAAATTGAAAAAATTAAAAGATTGTACTAATAACCAGTCATCTACAAGAAGCAAAGGGGGCAGACATTAGTGACAATGGAAGTGCCAGGCTAGTGTCTTTTACAAGCTAACAAACCCACATCTGATGATAATGATAAAAAAGGGTGGAGACGACACTGTTGTTGTGGGTGAAACATGGTGCAGTGAAACTAAGGAGATGCTGAGTGAGAGTGAGAATGATGATAGTGAGTGTGAACTTTTACCATTGCCGGCAAATAAAAAGTGCAGCACTAGAAGTGGACACACTTTGCAGTCAATAATTATTGGTAAATCGCTTAACCCTATATAGTATAGAAAAGTGCTTAGACCCCCAATATTGTTAGTCGCTTAACTGGAAGGGGTATTTTGCAGAATGCCGAATGCTGAATGTCGCATTTTACGCACCTATAACAGTTTAGCATTAAGGTTACCGTATACCTTTAGAGGTCTCTCGCGTCCAAGCGATGTCCACGTCCAGTTTAAACTGTAGATATGTAAACCCCTACATCAAATTAAAGCTTATAGAGCTGGCTATCAAACTATATCAAGAATTTTGAAATTAAATGAATTGTCGAATTGTTTGCCACCTCTAAATGCGAGCGTCCGAATCACCTTTTAAAGGCTACAAGTCAAGTGAATTTTCGCTAATTGAATTTGCTCCTCAGTTTCCGGACCCAAAGCGCAAAAAACAAAATGTCTGCGTTCTGTGATATTCAATTGCAGTGAAAAGTTACAGAACATTTTCTTAATACGATTAAACAAATGTGAAGTGATCGTATAAAAATTGCTCGGAGAAAAAATATTATTTAAAAGAAAAAATTCGCGACAAGTCTTTGTTCCTTATATGTTAAACTAGCTACTGTCTAAAATTGAAGGTAAACAAACAAATTCCATTTGAGTTTTAGCTCTTTAAAGTGCCCCCTACAAGTGAAAAAATTGATTTGAGAAAACAGCGCTAAAAATTCGACAATTCATTTTATTTCAAAATTCTTGGTATAGTTTAATAAGCCGGCTCTGTAAGCTTTAATTAATTTGATGTGGGGGTTAGGTATCCACAGTTTCAACCGTACACTCTACGTCGCTTGAACGCGAGACACCTATTAAGCAACAAACAAAGTTATCAAGGGCTAAGCACTTTTCTATTTCTGTTTAGGGCTAAGTACTGATTATTCAGGTGGTTAGCTTTAATTTGTTGTTATGGCAGCCATTGCATTAAAGGTGGACTTCCATAGATTCAACGTTCGGTATTCTGCAAAATACCCCTGCCGCTTGAAAATTAAACCTTAATTCTATTCGGCCTCATGCAAATAAAAATACTATCTGCTATACTATAAGGTATATTAAGGTAGTAAGGTATCCTCTTGAAACCCAAAAACCCATTTCAATAGAACTTACATTCTAAGCTACATGGATATGAGTGGGGGGTACAAAAAAAATATCAAAACATTATGTACACTGTAGGTAAATATTCAGGACGGGATTGGCTATTTATCGAGACTTTTTGATAGTTCTCTTCACGCTCAAAGTATTTTTTTCTGTTGTTATTATTCTTTTTAGTTTTAAAGATGATCGAGGCGAACTGTCACTGTCTTAGGCAAATTTTGTTTATCAACAAAAAGCTGTATTTATTTATTTATTTATTATTTATTTACTTATTTATTCACCACGACATACAAACATAGAAAGTTACAATGAATAATAGACTAGGATTACAAGTACATAAGTTTAGAGTAAATAATAATAGTAAAAGAAGTAAGAAGTGGCGAGGAGACCTCAAGAAACCCCCGGGCTTATACTGAGAGGTCTCCTCAGAGATATGTTGGGACTTTAAGACCAGTAAAGACATTGTATTGAGATTTTTAACATACGGTGGTGGTAAGACTATAAAGACGTAACAGAGTCGGACGTTTCATGCAATTAACTGAGGAAATCAAGATGCTTTCTTTTGAAGGTGGATAGACTAGGGGAAGACGTAATTGATAATGGCAAAGCATTCCATATTTTTGGCCCTCTATAGAGTATAGTAAATTGCTTGATATTAGTTCGGCAGGTGTGAGGTCGAAAATGAGCTGAGGCTCTAGTATCATAATTATGAATTTGACCACCAGTCGGAAATAAATTTAGAAAGGGCGAAGGCAGCAAACGTTGGTGATAGGAAAACATAAATTTTGCAATATAAAAGGAATTCACTTTAAAAATATCTAGGATCTTCAATTGTGCAAATAAAGGTGCAGAAGGTGCAAGGTGATTAGAATTTGTCATAGCTCGCACAGCTCGTTTTTGAAGAAGAAAAATGCGATTTAAGTTTGTTACATAAGTAGAAGACCAAACTGTAGTACAATAAGTTAAATAGGGATAAATTAAGGTATAATACAAAGATTTTTTAGTGTTTGATGACAAAAGGAAACGAAATCTGTACATTATACCAACGGACTTAGAGATTTTCTTGCAAATATAACTGATAACTGTACATAAACCTCAGAGAAAAAGGCTACACTTACCATGAAACAGACTTAAAATATACATGTATCCTGGAGTAATAAATGGAAAAAAAACAAACTGTGATAAATTATTCATAACAATCAGAACAGAGATAAACTACACGACGATCTTCAAAAATTTGCACAAACAAGCGAACAAATTTTGCGTACGCTTGATGTTATGATGCATGATGAAAATGAGGTCACACTTTTGACTAAGACTTAATTTTACATTCGCTTTTAACGTTTTTTGAAAAGAAATATCCTATCCTTTAAAGTATTTGTGTTTATTCTCTGTGAAGTTTGTCAGAAATAAATGCAAAAATTAGAAATATATGCGAGAAAAACTTGTCAGTAGTTTATGCTAACGATAAAAAAGTGTTACGAGACGTTTGTTTCACTGACCACAATCAGGGCTTGAACAATCGATGAAACCGATGATTGGAAAATCAATCAATCAATCGATGACAATAGATGCCTTGTTAGTTAATTGGCATCAATTGGCATCGGCCAATCAATGACCAATCGATAATCACACAAAAGTGGTCGCAACTCATCGATTGTCATCGATTGGTGTTAAAAAAAATTTCGGTATTCCACACGTTCCAGCATGTACGCATACGCTCTCGCAGAACGCACAAATGTTTCAGATTTGAATTCGTTCACCGGATAGTTTGTATGCAAATGCGACTGGAGACGAGTGAGCTCTGAATGTTGGGTGATGTAATTATACTGAATTGTAATAAAATAAACCAGAATTAACGTGAATAGGCTTCAGTAATCATTTTATTACTTCTTTGCCACAACAAAGGTGCATAAAGTAAACAGGGTAAAAAAATGGATAAAGTTTACTGCATGCAGGCTTAAATGAGTGAGCCGTATGGTAAAAGCTGGAAAGAAAGAGACCATATCGAGAAACTTAGTTAGAGCTGCGGGGGAAAAAGCCAACAACACAACATGTACAGCCTCTGTCCGAAACACAGTGACCACCGGTCACAAGAGAACTATAGCCACAGTTTGGACTCAGATTCTTTTTGTAAATCTTGACTGAAAATAAAACACATCAAAAATGTGAACCAATCGATGTCAATTAACTTATCGATTGGCGTTGATAATCGAAAAAATTGATAATCGATGAAATCGATAATCACAAAAAACCTGTGCATCGATTGTTCATCAATTATCAATATCAATCGATTAATTGGCATCGATTGTCATCGATTGATTTTCTTATCATCGGTTTCATCGATTGTTCAAGCCCTGCTATAATAGTCATTTTTACCTGTCCTGAGAATCAAATTTTCTTACATGAAGCAAAAAGGAATGAGATTAGAAAATAAAACTCCAAGGCTAGGGAAATAACGAACATGGACCGAAAAAATGAGCTAAAGAGACTGTTCTGAAGTTAGCAGTAGCTTAAGTTAAACAAGTTGCGGTGTGAACACTGCACAAAAATATCTTGCAAAAGTCAGCAAAGTTTTGTCAACAAAATCACATTTAAGCTTAAATATACTCGCCTCTTTGGAAATAACCAGTCCTTTTATTCCATTGTTGATTTTTTCGTTCGTTTTACAACGTTAAGTGAGCGAAACGTTTCACTTCAAGAGGAAAAATCCAACGTTTCTTCGCGGATCAGAGTAAAATGATTTCTGTTTTAAGATCCGCTGTTTACGTGCCGCTTGTAAAAGAGTCCTTCTCCGCCGCTATTCGCCTTGCTCTTTTTCCCGCTGTTGGAAGGCAAAATTGGACCAGATTAGAAAATAAAACGCCAAGGGATCGAAACAATGAATATGAACCGAACAAATGAGCTCAAAGGACTCTGAAGTTAGCAGGTCAACACTGCAAGAAATCAATTTATTGCAAAACAGCCGCAAACCAGCAAAGTTTTATCTACAAAATCACATGAATATACATGTACTTGCCTTTTCTGAGAATAACCAGTCCTTTTATTCTATTGCTGATTTTTTCGTTCGTTTTACAGCGTTAAGTGAGCGAAACGTTTCACTTCAAGAGGAAAAATCCAACGCTTCGTCGCGCCAGATCGGAGTAAAATGATTCACTTTAAGATCGGCGACCCTAAAAGCCGGAATGGTGGAACGGAGGAATGGTGGAAAATCACCCCAACCAAATCCTAAAACAGGGAACGGCGGAAATCACCCCAAATATACTATAACCTTAAACCTAACCCTTACCCGTTCCGTGTTTTAGGATTTGGGGTGATTTTCTGCCTTTCCACCGTTCCGCTAAGTTCTAGGGTCTTCCCTTCAAGACTCACGGCGCCTGCTGTTTATGATCAGTGCCACCTTCATGTAGGTTCCCGCCGCGAGTTTCTCCCGCTGTTGGAAAGTAAAATTTGGAGGAGATTAGAAAATAAAACACCAAGGGAAACAATGAACGTGGACCGAAAAAAAAAATGAGTTCAAAAGACTGCTCTGAAGTCAGCAATATTAAGCTTAAGTTTAAATTAAACGGCGTCTCAGCACGATAGCAATCCAGCAAAATTTTGTCAACAAAATCACATGAATATACTCACCTCTTCTCAGATCAAGCAGTCCTTTTATTCCATTGCCAATTTTTTTTAGTTCCTTCTACAACGTTAAGTGAGCGAAACGTTTCACTTCAAGAGGAAAAATCCAACGTTTCGTCGAGCCGGCTCGGAGTAAAGTGATTTCACTTCAAGATTCTGATGATATGGCAGCCAATTTGTTTCTCCCGCCGCTAGTCGTATTGCTCTTTCTCCCTCTGTTGGTCACAAAAATTGACTTTGTAGTCTGTCAAAATTATCATTTTTATTATTTCTTTCTAAAACGCAGTTGGTGATGCAACTTCCCGCCGTAAAAAAACGGACTGCAGCACAGGGTTTGAGTCTCTAATTTCATATTGGCTTACATGGAGTAGCATGCGTACGGTCGGTCGGACGGTCGGTCGGACGGAAGTGACGTCATAACCAAACCAAAATTTCTCGCACTGATGGGTTTACCAAAATCTCTTAGCTATGGGGCTCCGCTCGCGCGCGCCTTGCGGCGCGCGCGGGAGCTCCGCTATAAACAGTTATTGAAACAATAAAGGATTGTTGGATTCTTTGAAGACGTTTTAACCCTATTTTAACATGCTAGCAGTCTTGCATGAGAAACA
The DNA here is from genome assembly GCF_977016875.1 of Pavona decussata. NCBI lineage: Eukaryota > Metazoa > Cnidaria > Anthozoa > Scleractinia > Agariciidae > Pavona > Pavona decussata. Next base: position 657,175 of record NW_028145463.1, read on the forward strand.
ACATTAGACACTCGCCAGAAGAAATTTCAATAGCATCCTAGAGACTCACAAGAGAGTTGTCTATCTTAGCTGCAAATAGCTGCAGCGGATGCGAGCTAAGCCACAAAATAATGGAGGTACATTTCAGCTCTAAGAACATAATAGCTGTTTTTCAGATAAGAAGCAACTCAGCAAGCTACAGCGCAACAAGCTATAGATCGTTTTCAAGTGACATCACGCATTGGCCCGCCGCCATATTGGTGTACCACTTTTGATTGCGTAATACGGCATTGGTAGGTCACAACTGCGGGGAGACTGGGCCGAGCTTTCGACGGGAACAGACGCTGTTTTCTGTGCTCTACGAATATCCTTCGAATGGCGTAGAAAGAGGGCTCCTTTTCGTTTAGACACAATGTCAGATAAAGAGGGGAACGCCGCGGAAATAGGTGAAGATAGTCGTAAAAGAAAAAGGACAACGCAAGGCTCTCAGACAGATGACGAACTTTTGACGGCGGGCGAAACGAATCCGTCCATGGCGGCGACGCTAACAGAAATCAACCGTAAACTCGACATTGCTCTAGCTGGAATAAAGGAAATCGAAGAGCTCAAGGAAAAACAGCGTATTTTGGAGAAAGAAAACTCCGATTTGAGAGAAAGCTTAGAGTTCGCTCATAAGTCCATAGTGACCTTGACTGAGAAAGCCGACGCTCAACAGAAGACGCTATCAACGCTCACCGAAAGTGTGAAAAAATTAACACAAGCTGTTGATGTGGAAAAGGAACGTGCTGTAAAGCTCGAAAGCCATAGCAGACGGAATAATCTTGTTTTCTACAATATCCCCGAAGAGCGACAAGAATCCAGTTCTACGACAGAAACTCTGCTATACACCTTCCTAGAAAGAAACCTCAATATGGAGGAAGAAATTGATGAAATACCGATCGAACGGGCACATCGCCTTGGCAAGGTCAGGCAAGACAAGAAACCTCGCCCAATCATTGCAAAGTTCAGCTTTCACAAAGATAAGGAGCGCATACTATCGAATGCCCGTACACTAGCAGGCACAAATTATGGCATTTCACAGGATTTTCCGAGAGAGATCGTTGAAATACGGAAGGGTTTAATCAAGGCAATGAAGGAAGCAAAGAAGGAGGGTCATGATACAAAACTGGTTTACGACAAACTGTACATAAATGGTAAAAGATACAGACCGCAACCGTGAACAGAATATCAAGTGTCTTTACAGGAGCCTTTAAGCCGGACCCAACTTAAGTATACTTTTTATGTTTTCTGTAATTAATGTAACTATTTGTTTAAACTCGTCTTTATTTCACTGTATGTCTTGTATATGGCCAAGTTTTGCAAAAGGACTAACAACCCTACGAATGACGTATGCAAATATCGGAGCACCTAGTTTTTTTTTCTTTTACTTCTTTATAGATGGCTAAAATAACTTTATCTTCGCTTAATGTCCGAGGCTTAGCTAATGATGAAAAAAGGAGAGAATTATTTTATTGGCTTAAAAAGAAAAATTTTTCTATTTATATGTTACAAGAAGTTCATTGTACGGAAAAGTCTTCTGAGAATTGGGCAGCTGAATGGGGCTATTCAGCTTTATTCAGTGGTCTGATGAGCAACAAATTAGGTGTCGCTATTCTTTTTAATAACAACTTTTCCTTCAAAATCTTGAGGCAGCTCTGTGATAAAGAGGGCAGATACATTATTGTTGATTTGGAAGTTGGTGAGCTGACCTTGACGATCTGCAATATTTACGCTCCGAATACAGATGATCCAGTTTTCTTTAAAACAGTGAGCGAACAAATGTTGTCATTTAAATGCGATGAAATTATTCTCGGCGGAGATTTCAATCTGGTTTTGGATATTTTAAAAGACAAAAAGGGTGGGAAGCAAACAACACACTGGAATTCTTTAAAAGAACTTAAATCTATTCAGAATAATTTGGATCTGACTGACATATGGAGGGACTTAAATCCCGAGGAAAAAAGATACACTTGGAGACGGAATAGACCAGCAATACATTGTCGTTTAGATTTCTTTTTGGTTAGCTTAAGTATCGCGGGAAGAATCTCAAATGCTGATATTCTTCCTGGGTACAAAACCGACCATTCGATGTGTAAAATTGACATCAACTATCATTCAAATCCCAGAGGACCAGGTTTCTGGAAATTGAATTGCGCGCTTTTGAGTGAAGTTGATTATGTGAATGCTATCAAATCGACAATCACCGAAACAGTCAGCCAATACGAAAACGATGAAGGAGTCGATGAAGTGTTGCTGTGGGAAATGTTGAAACTTGAAATTAGAGATGCCTCAATGAAATATTCCAAAGCTAAAATGAAGAAGATGAAAAATAAAGAGGCAAACACTGAACGGGAGTTAGCCGCCCTAGAAAGGCAATTGGAACAGGATGTGAACAATGATAAAGAAGTTCTTGAGGAACAGATAAGATTGAAGAAAAATGAATTGGAGAGTATCATGCAGTACAAAACAAAAGGGGCCATAATTAGATCTAAGGCCAGATGGTACAATGAAGGTGAGAAAAATAGCAAATATTTCTTGAAATTAGAGAACAGGCATTGTAGGAGGAAAACAATAATGCAGATTAAGGCGAGTAACGGTTCATATGTTACGAACGACTTAGATATTTTAGAAGAGTGCAATTGCTTTTATAGTACGCTTTACGCTTCAAAAAAAAACCGCAGTGACATCTTCTGGCGATCTGTTTTTTAGTCAGGAACACCCTACACTTAATGAGATCAATAAGCAAAAATGCGAAGGACTGATGACTGAAAAAGAATGCTTCGAGGCTCCAAAATCAATGGAATCCGATAAATCGCCTGGAACGGAAGGCCTCCCAGCAGAATTTTATAAAGTGTTCTGGGGGGATGTCTCTCCTTTCCTCGTAAGTTGCCTTAACAAAAGTCATCAGAAGGGTAAGCTTGCTATAACGCAAAGAAGGGGTATCATTTCTTTGATACCCAAGAAAGACAAGTCTCTACAAGAACTAAAAAACTGGAGACCCATTACATTATTAAACTGTGACTACAAAATTGCTTCCAAGGTGATTGCCTCTCGACTTAAGGTTGTTTTGGAAAATTTAGGAGACAACGACCAAACTGGCTTCTTGAAAGGGCGCTCCATTGCAGAAAACATTTGCTTGATTAATAATGTCATCTCATACACAGAGTCAAAGAACATTACCGGGCTACTTCTCTTTGTTGACTTTGAGAAAGCCTTCGATACTATCGAATGGGCATTTATCGAGAAAACATTCCATCATTTTGGTTTCGGTTCTTCCTTTATAAAGTGGATAAATCTGTTTTATTGTGATATTCAAAGCTGTGTTATAAATAATGGTTGGTCGACAGGTTTCTTTGAATTGGGTCGAGGTGTAAGGCAGGGCTGTCCCCTCTCGCCTTACATTTTTATCTTGTGCGCAGAGGTGTTAGCAACTTCAATTCGCAAAGACAATGAGGTTAAAGGAATCACAGTAGGCAGCACTGAAATGTAACCTTAGTCAATATGCAGATGACACCACGCTGATTTTGGATGGTAATCAAAATTCGCTTCAGCGCTCGTTTTATATATTGGAAAAATTCGGTGAGGTTTCAGGTTTACGAGTAAATTGTGAAAAGACTGAAGCTCTATGGATTGGCTCCAAGAAAGGGTCAAACCAAATTTTATGCTCTGATAAAAACCTGAAATGGGCGGATAGCAAGGTTAGAGCTTTAGGTGTTTGGTTCTGCATTAATTACGAAGAAAGTAAGAAGTTAAATTATGAAGAGAAAGTTCATAAGGTAGGCGAAATTTTAAATAATTGGGGAAACAAGAGATTAACCTTGATCGGTAAAATTGCAGTTATCAAGGCTCTTGCTGCGTCACAACTTGTTTATGTGATGTCGTCAACTACGTCGTGCTCAAAATCATTGAAAGAGACAAATGACCTTCTTTTCAAATTCCTTTGGGATTACAAGGGCGACAAAATTAAGCGGACTGAAATGATAGCAGGTTACCAAGATGGTGGTCAAAAAATGTTAGACAAAATGGAATTTAATAAGGCTTTAAAAATATCATGGATACTTAAATATCTTTCAAATAACTCTAAATCTAAATGGAAGCGCTTTTTCGATTTTCATTTGTCTAAGGTAGGCGGAAAGTTGGTTTTTCTCGGTAACTTGTCACCAAAAGATGCCCAAAATCTCAATATAAAAGATGCTTTCACCCAAGAACTTATTGAGTTGTGGGCAGACTTAAACTATAAGGATTCCTTTGCCTCCCTAGCTGAATTTAGTGCTGGCCATATTTGGAATAACTCGTTGATCAGAATCGCAGCCAAGAGTATCTTCTATCATGAACAATGGGTTAATGCGGGGTTGCTAAAAATCAATGATTTGATGACAAGCGATTCAAGGCTCATAACTTACAGTTCTTTTAAAGACAAGTTTTGCCTTCCTGTTTCCTTCCTCGAATTCTGTGGAGTAACTTCGGCAATCAGGAGTGCTATGAGTTCTTTAAAATTGACATCGCCAGATAAAAAAATTCAAGAAAATGTACTCCACATACTAAACTCAACAAATAAACCAAGTCAGGCAGCCTACAAAATCCTCATCAATAAAAAATGTACTCGCCCTGAAAGGAGCCAAAAGAAATGGTTAAGGGACTGTGAAATTGAAAACGTGGAGAATTTGGACTGGGAGTCAATTTATCTACTGCCTAGGTTATGTACAGTTAGTACGAAACTAAGGAACTTCCAGTTCAAATTCTCCATAGGAAAACCGCTACAAATTCATTTTTGTATAAAATTAAACTTTCGGAAACAAATCTCTGTTGCTTCTGTCAAAGAGCACAGGAAACATTGCTTCATCTTTTCTGGGAGTGCCCGATCACACAGGCCTTTTGGAATAGTGTTGAACTATTTTTCGTTTCCGCTGATTTAATTCCAGCCTCACAAGTTTTAACGTTATGCCATTGTTTAGGTCTTAAAGGAGATAAAAACGCCTCCTTATTGAATCATTGTTTACTTCTTGGCAGATATTATATTTACTCCTGCAAATACAAGGACGTTAAACCATCGTTAATTGAATATCTTAATCAAGTTAGATGTAATTTAAAAGTAGAAAAACATGTTTCTATTGTTACAGGAACACAAAACGCTTTCCAGCAAAAGTGGCACCAAATACTTCAGTCATTATAACTCCTCAATCTTTCCTTTAAACAACCCATAAAATAGACGATTATACTTGAATAATTTGAAGGTTCTCCTTTAACAAAAAAAAATAATAATAATAATAATAAATAATAATAATAATAATAATAATAATAATAATAATAATAATAGTAATTAATCCTATATTTCTTGGCCCTTTAGTTTCTTTTTCCTTGATGTTCCAGTTTTGGTGTAATAAATTGTTTTTTTCTTACTCTTATTAAGTAATAGCGTATCTGTTAGTGCTGTTTCTCTTAATTTTTGTCTTTATTAGTAGTGTAACGTTTAGTAGAACTGTTTTGTAAAAGGTACATGTAAACTCTCAGATATTACCTAAAGTACTGTAATTCTTGGTAATTAATCTAACTAAATAGTTTCTAACATAGTCTTCTATTGGCATGTCAATATTGTACTGTATTGTAAGTATTGTAAATGTAAGGAAAGTATTGTATAATAAAATTATTTAAAAAAAAAAAAAGGTCACAACTGCAATTGATTATCCCCACTAGTAAAAATGGATTTAAACAAAAGCGAATCAAGCTCCGAGGATAATTCGAAGGTTGCCTATTCTTTTCCGATTTCTGAAAATGCAAAGAAGCTGGATTTGCCGGTCAGAGATCGATATTTGCAGAAAATATCCACAATCGGAATCGATCTAGTGTTGATCGAAGGGGAAGCACTTTCAGCCTGACTGTTTACCTCCGGTCGAATCCACAGATATCTTGTGTTTTCTCGTTTTGGAGACAAGCTTCTACACTCATTATTTGACATCTGCAGCTACTTTTTTTTTTATCCACAGTGTATTCTTTTCCGAATTCAGCGATTGTTTAATCTTTTCCATGCGATTTATAGTTTTTGAATTTTGACGTTGCTCGCAGTGTACCAAGCTGTTGCATTCATTTGCCTCTATCTCTCTTATTATTTGTGCTATGGTGCTACTTTTTTTTAATGGATAGTGTATTCTAATCCGAATTCAACAAAAGTTTAAGCTTTTTCATACGTGTCTAATTTAACGAAAATTGACTTACGCGTTCACAAGCTTTTGCATTCATTTGCCTCTTTCTCTCACAATATTTGACCTATGCGGCTACTTTTTCTTTAATCCACAGCGATCAGCAATACTTTAATCTTATCCATACAATTTATAGTTTTTGAGTTTTGACGTTGCGCGCACAAGTAATTGAATTTTTCCGGCGTGTAATTGAACGAAAATTCAGTCACGCGTTCACAAGCTGATGCATTCATTTGCCTGTATCTCTCTTACTATTTTTCCTATGCTGCTTTTTTTTTTTTTCAATCCACAGCGTATTGCTTACGAAATTCAACGAAAGTTTAATCTTTTCCATACGATTTATAGTTTTTGAGTTTTGACGTTGCGCGCACAAGTAATTAAAATTTTCCGACGTGTAATATAACCCGAATATAACGCAAATTGCGTTACGCGTTCACAAGCTGTCGCATTCATTTGCCTGTATCTCTCTTATTATTTGTGATGTGGTGCTACTTTTTTTTTAAATGGATAGTGCATTCTAATTCAAATTGAACAAAAGTTTAAGCTTCTTCATACAACTTATAATTTTGGAGTTTTGACTTAGCGCGTACAAGTCATTGAAAATTTCCTGTGTGTAATTTAACGAAAATTGGGTTACGCGTTCACAAGCGGTTCCATTCATTTGCTGCTATTTCTCTCATTATTTGTCCTATGCTGTTTATTTTTCTTTTAATAGACAGTGCATTCTTTTTTAAATTCAGCGAAAGTTTAAGCTTTTTCCTACAATATATAGTTTTTTAATTTTATCTTAGCGCGCACAAGCAATTAAATTTATCCGGTTTGTAATTTAACGAAAATTGACTTACGCGTTCACAAGCTTTTGCATTCATTTGCCTCTATCTCTCACATTATTTGACCTATGCGGCTACTTTTTTTTTTTTATTTCACATTGTAGTGTTTTCCAAATTCAGCAATAGTTTAATCTTATCCATACAATTTATAAATTTTGAGTTTTGACGTTGCGCGCACAAGTAATTGAAATTTTCCGGCGTGTAATTTAACGCAAATTGCGCTACGCGTTAACAAGCTGTTGCATTCATTTGCCTGTATCTCTTTTATTATTTTTGCTATGGTGCTACTTTTCTTTTAATGAACAGTGTATTGTAATCTGAATTCAACGAAGGTTTATGCTTCTTCATACGATTTGTAGTTTTTTAGTTTTAACTTAGCGCGTACAAGCATTTGGATATTTCCGGCCGTATGTAATTTAACGCAAATTGCGCTACGCCGCGTTCACAAGCTGTTGCATTCATTTGCCTGTATCTCTTTTATTATTTGTGCTATGGTGCTACTTTTTTTTTAATGCATGGTGTATTCTAATCCGAATTCATTGAAAGTTAAAGCTTCTTCATACGATTTATAGTTTTTTTTTTAGTTTTGACTTAGCGCGCACAAGTCATTGAATATTTCCGGTGTGTAATTTAACTAAAATTTGGGTTACGCGTTTACAAGCGGTTGCATTCATTTGCCTTTACCTCTTTCATTATTTGTGCTATGGTGCTAATTTTTTTTAATTCACAGTGTATTGTTTTCCAAATTCAGCAATAGTGTAATCTCATCCGTACAATTTATAGTTTTTGAGTTTTGACGTTGCGCGCGCGCGCACAAGTAATTGAAATTTTCCGTTGTGTAATTTAACGCAAATTGCGCTACGCGTTCACAAGCTGTTGCATTCATTTACCTGTATCTCTTTTATTATTTGTGATTTGGTGCTATTTTTTTTAATGGATAGTGTATTCTAAGCCAAATTCAACGAAAGTTTAAGCTTCTTCATACAATTTAAAGTGTTTGAGTTTTGACTTAGAGCGCACAAGTCATTGAATATTTCTGGGGTGTAATTTAGCGCAAATTGACTTACTCGTTCACAAGCGGCTGCATTCATTTGCCTCTATCTCTCTCATTATTTGTGCTATCGTGCTATTTTTTTTCTAATGAATAGCGTATTCTAATCCAAATTCAACGAAAGCTTAAGCTTTTTCATACAATATATAGTTTTTGAGTTTTATCTTAGCGCGCACAAGCAATTGAATTTTTCCGGTGTGTAATTTAACGAACATTGACTTACGCGTTTACAAGCTTTTGCATTTATTTGCCTCTATCTCTCACATTATTTGACCTATGCGGCTACTTTTTTTTAAATTTATATTGTATTGTTTTCTAAATTCAGCAATTGTTTAATCTTATCCATACAATTTATAAATTTTGAGTTTTGACGTTGCGCGCACAAGTAATTGAAATTTTCCGGCGAGTAATTTAACGCAAATTGCGCTACGCGTTCAGAAGCTGTTGCATTCATTTGCCCGTATCTCTTTTATTTTTTTGCTATGGTGCTACTTTTCTTTTAATGGACAGTGTATTCTAATCCGAATTCAACGAAGGTTTATGCTTCTTCATACGATTTATAGTTTTTGAGTTTTAACTTAGCGCGTACAAGCAAATGAAGATTTCCGGTGTGTAATTTAACGCAAATTGCGCTACGCGTTCACAAGCTGTTGCATTCATTTGCCTGTATCTCTCTTATTATTTGTGCTATGGTGCTACTTTTCTTTTAATGCATAGCGTATTCTAATCCAAATTCAACGAAAGTTTAAGCTTTTTCATACAATATATAGTTTTTGAGTTTTATCTTAGCGCGCACAAGCAATTGAATTTTTCCGGTGTGTAATTTAACTAACATTGACTTACGCGTTTACAAGCTTTTGCATTTATTTGCCTCTATCTCTCACATTATTTGACCTATGCGGCTACTTTTTTTAAAATTTATATTGTATTGTTTTCTAAATTCAGCAATAGTTTAATCTTATCCATACAATTTATAAATTTTGAGTTTTGACGTTGCGCACACAAGTAATTGAAATTTTCCGGCGTGTAATTTAACGCAATTTGCGCTACGCGTTCACAAGCTGTTTCATTTATTTGTTTTTATCTCTCTTATTATTTTTGCTATGGTGCTACTTTTCTTTTAATGCATAGTGCATTCTAATCAGAATTCAGCGAAAGTTTAAGTTTCTTCATACAATATATAGTTTTTTAGTTTTAACTTAGCGCGCACAAGCAATTGAATTCTTCCGGTGTGTAATTTAACGAAAATTGGCTTACGCGTTGACAAGCAGTTTACATTCATTTGCCTCTATCTCTCGCATTATTTGACCTATGCGGCTACTTTTTTTTTAATTCACAGTGTATTGTTTTCCAAATTCAGCAATAGTTTAATCTTATCCATACAATATATATTTTTTGAGTTTTTGACGTTGCGCGCATAAGTAATTGAATTTTTCCGGCGTGTAATTGAACGAAAATTCAGTTACGTGTTCACAAGCTGTTGCATTCATTTGCCTGTATCTCTCTTATTATTTGTTCTATGCTGCTACTTTTTTTTAAATCACAGTGTATTGTTTTCGTAATTCAGCAATAGTTTAATCTTATCCATACAATTTATAGTTTTCAAGTTTTGACGTTGCGCGTACAATTAATTGAAATTTTCCGGCGTGTAATTTAACGCAAATTGTGCTACGCGTTCACAAGCGTGTGTATTCATTTGCCTCTATCTCTCCTATTATTTGTGGTATGGTGCTACTTTTTCCTTAATAGATAGTGTATTCTAATCCGAATTCAACAAAAGTTTAGGCTTTTTCATACGATTTTTAGTTTTTGAGTTTTGACTTAGCGCGCACAAGTCATTGAATTTTTCCGGTGTGTAATTTAACGAAAATTAGGTTACGCGTAGTCACAAGCGAAACTTTCTTGTGTCCCAAAAGTAATGTTGGAACAAAGTCAATATTAAAGTTATTCCAGCTTTAAGCCGCTCTTTCTGAAACGAAGTGCTTTTCGCAAACACGATCGTGCTCTAAGATCTCTTCGTTGAGGTCGTTATGACTTATCGCTGAAATCCAGCGTGATCTTCTCTCCTCTGACAATTCTTCAGCTTTTTCACCTTGACTTGTAACGATGGAAGACACCCTTGCAAAGTATATCCTTTTATCTCGTCCACTTTTCCTGCCACAGCCAACAATCAGACACAAAACCATGTTCTTCGCAAGCGCCGCTACTAGTTTGTTTACAATTTTGGTACACCAATATGGCGGCGTAGCAACGGTAGTCAAGGATTTGGTCACCTGAGTGAAAACAATCTATAGCTCTCGAAAGCAAGAGACAACAATGATAAGCTTTGTAAAGACAAGGATCTGTTAGACCCTCATATCCGTGCAATCTTCACGCAGCGAGATACAATAGCAGAAGCATTAATTCACGAGTTAAGAAATCCACGGATCCTGTATCTTAAGTCAATCCAAGCCGATGAGCCTTAACAAATGCCACAGAGCTAGCATACACAATGGCATATCAAAACCTAATCCTTATGGTTCTTAGTGATCAGTATGAAACCCTCCATTTAGTATATTTGAGAATTCCCCCTCACAATCAAGACAAACACCATTAAGAGCGTCGCATCACATTTTGATCTAAAGAGAAGATTCTCTTATGAAAAAGGAAAATCGCTTAAAGAATTACTTGTAAAACCAAAGCTGAAAAAGCTTTTATCAACACAACGGACACACAGTGGGAGTCGCGCAGGTCTGTCAACCCCACTGATTTTAACACACAGAAATGTGGTCAAATGCCAAAATTCAGAAATAACAGATATTTTCTGTAGTGTTTACGAGTTTTGACAGTTTTATATCTGAGTGTTCAATTTGATCACGCAAATTTTAGTCAATTTTCAGATCTTCGCTTCAATCTCGAGATCTTCGTTTTTTCCGCGGTGATCCGTCGCGTCTTCGATTTCTTCGGAAATACCCATAGAAAGGCTCTCTTGTATGGAAGAGTTATCTTGAAATAAAAGTCAAGAATCGCAGTTCTAATTAGGAATAAACATTTTGTCAGAATTGAATTTAAAATCTTCAATTTTTAATCTTTTAGCCTGTTTAGACCAGTTCAGCTACCTCCATACTGAAATCCTAAAGTATGACCATTCAAATGAAAGCTACTGAGTAGCACTTTTGGTTTCCAGTGATACTGTTTGGTACCGTTCATGGTGGTTCTTACTTTTGAGTCCGTGGACAAAATCTTGAATGTCTCCAATATTTGCGGAACTGTAGACCATTTTTTTATTTGTCAACTTTCATAAACCAGACGTTAATGCTTATCCTGGGTTAGCTTTATCGTACTTGGAACGACTACTATGATGGATTCAGCCTGGGAGATTGACTTCTTGGTCTCTGCGTTCCACCGCCAAAATATGTCTTGAGTACAAACTGAAATATTCCACATCGAAAACGAAGGCTTGTTATTATGAACGGTTTCCAGTTGACTGAAGAGGGGAAAACCCATGTCGATTGTGAAACAGATTTAAATGAAAACTATTCAGCACTGTCTTTTTTTGGAGAGATCTATTTAAAGGTGTAAATCATTTAGCCAGCTTAGCAGGCGCTGTTAAGGCGGGGGTCAACCTGAAAGCCGTTTTCACGCCGCTTAAAATCTTTTACGTTTCAAGCAATCCAAAAACTCTCTGCTCATCCCGCTTTCGCGTTTCGCTGGGTCAAAACTGTATCACATTCTAGCTAGAAGACAGAGGGAAGAAATTAAGAAGAATTTTTTTTAGATTCGATTTTTCTTCAGTTATAATTCTAAATCGATCATTACTACCATGCACTCTTTATCGAGGGAAACTGTAATAATCGTATAAACAAATACATAAACATTGGTAAACAAGTTTCAGTCATTTTCGAGACTTAAAAGTTACCATCGCATCTGCATATAATGTAACCTGCTAAAAACAGCCCTAATTTCAGTTTCCTAGTTTGGCAAAAAGCATTTACAAAGGAAGAGATTTATGTGACTTCGTCACTGACTTCATTGCCAAAGAATTTGGACGGTCAGTGCAAACTTACTTGTGGTCAGTTACATGTTTGTCGCTGTTGTTGTTGTCGTTGTTGTTGTCCAGACAAGGTTCAAGGTTAATTTATTTCACACTATTTTCATAAAATTAACATAGAAAGAAAAGTATAGTTACAACAGATGATTACAAGATAAAATAATTACAGTACAATTATAAAATGTGTGTGGTGGTCAAAGTAGCAAAGGCTTTCTAGTTGACCACCACCTACTTTTAAGTAAACAAAGAAATGACACTGAGCTTAATTGGGATACAGTCGAACCTGTATATAACGGCCACCCTCGGGACTTGAGGAACTGGCCGCTTAATACAGGTGGCCGCTTAATACAGGATCACTAAAAATACTCACTGGGCGTGGTCTAATGTCAATTTTAATGGCGTATCATACAAAACACTTCATGCAAGGAAACAATAGGACAATCAACACTCTTTCAAGCGATCAATACTTCAACGTTCAGTGCCAACTTGTAACTTTATGGTATAATATACGTAACATTGTGTAAAATTACTACGCAATAAATATAAATTGTCCTCTACTCTTCTACGGTATACAGTGCTCTATTTCTATGAGTTACAGTTCACAACAAAATATCTCATTCCGTCATTTAGTTGTTACGCTCAATGTTCAATGTCACATGGCTGAAGAACAAGCTAATTAAAGATGAATTCCTTGCTAGCACTAGAGAGTGAAGCATATTCAAAAAAAACTTTTTTAGCGTTCGTGATATGGTGCTGTACTTCAGCACAGTGCGGACATCTCAAAGCGTTAACGATATTAAACGGCCGAGTATCAGCTTACAGTAACTTTGTACATATTATTCCTTTATAGTGATGCTGGATCGCATTTTAAACACAATAAAATACCGCATAAAAAAACATGGCTTGGTTTCCATTCAAGGGTGGCCGCTGAATACAGGTAAAAATAACAAAGAAAGACAAACATAGGACTGCTACAGGGTGGCCGCGGCCGCTTAATAGAGGTGGCCGCCTAATACAGGTAACAAATACAGTGTTTGTATGAGCGAACAATCGGGACTTTGAAAACTGGCCGCTTAATAGAGGGTGGCCGCTTAATACAGGGCCGTTATACAGCTATTTCAATAAACGTTGTCGGATTAAAATAAAGCTAAAAGACAAGACCGCAATGTTTTGTGGGATTATTTTTTATGAATAATTTCATCAAAATCATCCCTGCACGTGCAGGTCATTGTACTGCCAATTACAACCTATTGTTTTCTCCAGGCATGACTGATTTTAAAATCCCACGTAAACTTTCGGTCTTGTCTTTAAGCTTTTAGCTTTGATCCGACAACGTTAATTGAAATAGCTGTATACAGGTTCGACTATATTGCAAAATGTAAGAAATGTTTATAGAGCCTAGTACAAGAGAGAATTACATGTTGTAGGAATTAAAAAACTGTGGAAGATTGCTGGAACAGTTGATGGATTGTTATATAACTTAAATGCCAGTGAGCATATTTTGAATCTAACAACATTTTCAAATTTTAACAATAGACAGACACTAGGTCATTTCCGAGTTGCTTTGAACGTCATTATGAAAGCGAGGCTTCGTGCATAATTTATAATAGAAAAATTAATTTTTCAAACAAACATATTTTTGACATGAAAAGCTCAGCTTAGCAACTCGGAAATGGCCTAATGGCAGCAACCCTTGTTAGAATTTCTCTCGCTTTCTGGGCTTCGAGTCTCCGTTGACCAAAATAAACGAAGGTTCAAAAGACTGCCCAGCAGGGGACCCCGTAGGGCAGTTTCTAAGCGCTGCTATCTTGGATTTGAACGCCTCGAACAATTGACGAGAACTCCTTGATCTCCAAACACCTCATTTTTGTGAGTTAGATTTCTTGGCATGACCATGAAGTTCAAATATGAAGTTTCTGATCAAAAAGCGCTCCTGGCGAATTAAAGTTCGTCGGCGCCTTGGTATGTTTTGGTTGATTATTCCCTTAACAAAACCCTTGGGGTATATAGCCTTCGAAATTTTTGGTGGTGGTGGTAGTAGTAGCGGGGAGGGGGGGGGGGGGGGGACTTATGCGGCTCTTTTCTCAAAACCAAATTATGTAATCTTTTGATACCCTTTTTCAGATAAGGCCTAGGCTGTTCAAAGAACTGGTAACTTTACCCAATGGATAAAATGTATTGGTGCATATACATTTTATCAGCTGGATTGCAATCAAATTTATCCACTGAATAGAGTTTTTCGCTCTTTAAACAACCTGGTGAGCTGCCCTCTAAAATTCACAGCGGCATTTTAATTTCTAGAATCCATCTCCGTTTCTGTAAAATCCATACCCATTTTTAGACTTTCAGAGCACAATGGTTAAAATTTCTACCCTCTTTCAGACAAAAAAGGGCTCAAAAATCATACCGTTTGGGGCCGCATGCACATACTGATATAGCTTATATAGTAGAGTATCCCCGCCCCCCTCCCTTCTGGGCAAAAACGTTTTAAAAATGTGAAAGAAAGCCGTAAAAACAACAGAAAAAGCAGCAGCAGCATACATTGTTAGTGTCAGCTTTAGGCGCGATTTGATCATCATATAACCAAGAATGATCGTGAGTCAGAACAGGCTCTCACACGTGGTTTCATTCCAGATACCCGAAAGCGAAGCACCTGGAATTCGAAAACACCTTGAAGTTCGAAAACAAAATAATCATTTATTTTAGCTCGTTGACAAACATCATTCATTTTCTTCAAGGGTTATTCCCTCTTTTTTTAAACAGACCATTTGTCCATAAATGGATAAATAGAGGATATTACACGGCGACGCGAAGATATGAATTTTATTTTCGAATGGTAAAAACAACATTTTACGAACGAGCGCAGCGAATGAGTAAAATATTGTTTTTAACAAGAGAAAATAAAATTCTTATCTTCGTGCCTCCATGCAATATCCTCTTTTGTTATTATATAGACACATCTATCGCTCGCCATTTTTCACCGACTGTTTTCATAAACAAGCGAGAAAGCGGGAAATGACTTCATCAATATCCTCACTAGTGAGGATATGGAGAAAACGCCACTCGGGTCCCGGAAGTAGTTTCGTATGAATTTTACCAGTGGTGTATTTTCCAGTAAAACACTATTGTCTAAAGCTTCGCTAGATTCGTGGTGCGGCGACATGCAGGGATGTGGCGTTGCCCAGACGTGAAAAAGAGTGATTTTTGAATGATTAGCTCAGGCCTACAAACAGGGGAGTACACAAATTAATAAGCTTTACATTCGAAAACGAAATATAGAGCTCGAAAAACGCGAAAAAAACAAAGAGACACCCAAAATACTTAAACTTGAAAACGAATCTACAGCCACTCCTTTGTTGATTTTGTTTGTTAAACGTCAATTCACGAGGAATAAAGCACACTCTTTCGTTGATTTTCGAGGTGAGTAATTTCTTACTAGCTGCGAATTCAGTATTTGAACTTTCTGTTTCTGAACTCGGTGACGCAATAGTTATTGCTTGAAAGTCTAAAAATAAAGTTAAAAAGAAACCCAAAAATATAGAAGACTTCCGCCGTTATGCTATAAAAAGACGCGTCCTCATGTATAATCCTCGAATTTGTTCTGGACTTAACGAATGTCGCGCAGTTTTGATTTAAAGTGAACTTTTAAACAAGAGGTAAGTTACAACCTGGCAGTTTTGAGATTCAGTCATTCCTTGGTAGCTGTTAAACGTTAATTTTTCAAAGTGATTACAATCATTGTGTATAAGGTGCAATCTACACTCACTATTTTCGGTAAAATGTTGATCTCTATCCCGCCCTTGTACTTTATAGTATGCGTCGCCTAATGTGATTTTGGAAAGCCTGTTACAAGATAGTTATTTTACGAGTAACTTATTTATTTGTTTTGCATCAAATTACCTATTTGCTTGCAGAATCGTCATTTCAGCGAACTAAGTTGGTTGGAACTGACTCCAAGAAGGATCGATTTGGGAAGGCAGTCAACGGTAAGTCATAACGGCTTCGTATGCGCTTTGTTTAAGATCCACTGCTTTAGTCTACGCTTTTCACTGAGCAACTCCCAAAATTCCTCAAATTATGTTCCTCTGCAATTTAATTTGCAGCCTTACTAACACTCTCAATGAGTTGCCATAGTTTTTGAGTCAGCCGAATTAAGAGTCTCACAAATGTTGTTGTCTTCCTGAAGAGACTTGTATTTTGAATTTTACTTACCTATGAAGGATATTCATGAATCAAGATCATTAGTTAAGGCAGCTTTTCTAGCCAGTAACGCCGCGAAACGGACGATACACTTACGGGAAAATGTTCGGCTCAGATTCAGTTGGGCGCTGAAGTCTAAACTCTATATTTCACTTTGATATCTATAAAGTTTCAGGCAAAATCCAGTTAGCCCTCACATCCGAGTATGTATCTGTGAAACTGTAAATATTCATCCCACAACGGTAGATTGATGTGGGCGACAATTTTTAGTTTTCTTGTTATCCAAGCACGGCTTTCAGTTCCAGTAACGTCTACACTAAAAAGGGCAACTCTCTCTTAAAGGAGCCGAGTGTCACCTTAATATTTAGTGTCACTTTAAAAAGCTATAAATCATCTTTGTATCGATAGAACGTTGAAATATTGGTTCAGTTTTGTTAACAATTAATAACCTTACTCTTGTCCAGTATTAAAAATTATCTTCAGCTGCGGATGGCTAGGATGGAAATGGATTGCAACTTGAAAAAAATGGCCAATATTGCAAGTTCTTCCAGTGTATTATAGAGGAATTGCCTAAAACTGTTTATAATTTGTTCTTCCTCGTAGAAATTTTCCTCCCGGTTTTCTAAGAATAATCTCAAGTTAGAGAAAAGGCTTTTTGTCAAATATTTGAGCAGTTTTGTGCAACATACCACCCTTAGCTTGGTGCAGGAAAATGTGATCGCTTATACGAGAAAAATCAGGATAATAGGTCTGTCAAAAGCTGCATGGATCCGCTAATTACTACTATTTGTTGCCTTATCAATTGAAGTGAAGCAAATACACAAAGCTCTTTTGAGAAAACCTTATTCTCAATCAGGTAACTAGTACTACAGTACGCTACTCGCTTCTTCATTTTTTGTTTTTTTAAACAAACTCAGATGCACGTTGCTCTTCGAAATGTGTTCTTTGTTAAATCACTTAGAATCAGTTTGCCCAAACAAAACTTCCAATTAGAATCGGTCACATATGAAATTCTATACATCTGGTTTCTTCGTGGCGTTATATAGCTTCTTCATGAAATCCAGAATGCTCGATTGTTGCTGTGTTCTCAATCGACAAGAACATAATGGTGACTTTCGCGACTGCAGAGGACAACTCGTCGCAGCCCTGATAATCTGTGAACTCGGTAATACTGACTCGTAACTAAGATCAAAACTGATCCCGCTTTACTGTTTACACTGCCGGGACTGGTAAAGGAGGATCTTAACTGTTGTCATCCTTCTTCCGTTTCTATCATCGCTGTTTCAATGAGTTGGAAGAATCTCATATAACTGTTGAAGTTACCATGCGACCATAATCTAGCAGTAGCCGTATTTTTTCAGTTGTGTAAAAAATATGTCAGCGTTATTACAGTGTAATTAGAAACTAAACTTTTGTGACATCTAGTAACGCTAGGATTTCGTAACTCTTTGTTGGTGGTCGCTTTCGATCCGGCGACACAAAAGAATTTGTCAAATTTCTCAGGCCTCGAAATTTGAGCAGTGGTCACTTACGAGAGAGTTTTTGAAACAGTATTTTACTGAGGAAGGAAACAGTTCAATCCAAAATGGTCTCTCACGAGGTCGCTAACAAGAGAGTTTTTGAAACAGCATTTGACTGAGAAACAAAACGGTTAACAAAAAAGTGGTCGCCAACGAGAAATCGTCGCTTACGAGAGAGTTGACTCAGTGTGATAGCTGCTGTTTTGTGCAATAATGGAAGCAATTGGTGTCGAGTAAAATTCTTAGGTCTGTGGTTTAACAAATCCACTGCCTGATGGTCCTTGATTTGGCAAACTAGAAATTACTCATTAAGCATGGATGTCTTCAACTTCAGAACTTTCTGTGCTAGAAATTCTACTACTTAAAAATAACTTGATCAACAAAAGTCCTTCCTTTAAGTTTGTCTGAATTGTATGCTTTGGCTGTAATGATGCGCTTTTTAACGGTAAGACATTTTTAGTGTAGAGTAGATACATTATTGATAATACCCGATCTGTGAGAGAAATAAAGGGATAAGACATCTTCAAGAAAACTTCCGGGTCTTCAGGCAATGTCAACAATTGACAGAAAGTTTCAGGCATTTTGGTTTTAAAATCGCACTGATTTAAGGTAAACGAAATGCATAATGGCGACTAATTCTAAATTATTTATTTATTTACTGATGTTTGTCTACGTCAAAACGAAATGTTGAAAACTTAGCTTTTCAGTGGCCAAATGTACAGAATTACATCCTGGGCAAAATTCCAATGTCTGTTGCGGTGATGTAACTATTCTTAATTTTTCAGTTTGCCTGGTGGTTTCGCCACCTTTATTTTATTATTATTAAACTGTCTTGTGATTCTTTTTATGGTGGCAAAAATAAACTTGAAACTTGAAACATAAAAAATACATTACAATAAATTACATGTACATTACAAGATACAGTCAGTCGATTTTTTTTCAGTTGTTGTTGTTGTTGTTGTTTTTTTTTTTTAATGTTCATCTTATGGCAAAAAGTCCCGAAATGTTTTAGTTAACCGTTTACATGATACATTTGAAAGATGTTTTTACTGCCACCTTTCTGAGACCCTTTCCACGCCAGCCCTTGTTTCATTTTTGTTGAATTTCAGACGTCATCTCAGATATTTCGCCAAAGTTGTCAATTATCGTAAGAAAAAGCTTTGAGAGATTCTACGTTTCTTGAAATCACGGTTGTATCGTCGGCAAACTATTTTTAAATTTTTAAAGGAAAGCGAAGTTAAATTTCAATTCCTGAATATATTTGCTTGTCAATGTTTCTACAAAGAAGAATATTTTCATTCGGTTATTGGCCGGTTTTCGGGGTGAAATATTTTGCTGCTGCTTCTTATATTTAAATAAGCTCTTACCTTTGCTTGTGTTAACTTTCCTCTTCCTATTTTGGCAGCCACTAGTTTTGGAGATAATGTCAGTAGACTGGATATTAATAGTTTGTTTTCAAATTTTCTTATTTGTAGAGAGTTTCTATCAAGTTTCCTGACGAAACTCCAACAGCATTTTGTGAGAGGTGAGTTAGTAGCTTGTGTTAGGTTTTAACAGATTAATTTGTAAGGGATATTGACCAGGAGCAAGGAAATATGCAATCTATATGACAACAAAGATTAGTGGGATGTCAAAAAATTCGTGTAAGGTGGGAACCCACTCACCCGCCAACATTAAATTATTACTCACTATTATTTAGGAGTTTCTGAATTTCAGTTGGCTCATTCAAACGTATTCCAGTTAAATTGAAATTTTAAAAAGATTCCCTGGTGTTTTTCAACTCAATCCCATTTGCTGACTGGGAAAATGTTGACATTTGTCTGACGAACGAAAATTTAAGACTCGGCCTTGATCGTCCCACGCTATACACGTAGCAACAGGTAGCTATATATATAGTGGCAGTATGAAACAGCCACTTAGTAACTCAAAAGATTTTTTATGACTCTTTGCAATGTTATTGAGACTTTTGTCGTTCTTAGTGCAGTGTTTCCTTGTCCTTCTGTGGTCGAGGCTCAAAATGTCACGTCACTATCACTATTCCGTCATGTTATTGATTTTACATTTTGGCCAATCTTGGAAAGCTGTCAAATTCTTTCGTGCCAAATGAGTTCGGGTTTTCTTGAACAGGTGGCAATAAAGTGTTGTCAGGTTTAATTTCCAGTTAGGAGCTATTTTATTTATTCGGGGAGAATTTATTCCGAGTGTGAGAACATTGGATATTCAAACCAACCAACAAAATGGTTGAGTCAATATCGTGTCACGTTGTAGTGAACACACTGATGCACAGGTTCCTCACGTGCGCTTGTCATGTATATGTCATGTAATAACTAAATTTGTTTACTGGGGATATAAGGGGTACGAGGAGAGCGCCTTGTATATTCAGGTGTAATGAAGATGTGATTGTGTGACGCCTGGGAGAGAGGGTGGATGGGGGAAACTAACGCTCAAAGTAGATTTACTTCTGAAAGTGTCGAGTAAAAAAACCTCATCATTATTCTAAATTCGAAAACCGTGCACCCAAAACTCAAAGTGAAGAAAACGAAGCTAGCACAACTAGCAAGTGACAAAACCGATACTGGAGAACGAAATATGTCGAAAACTCGTAAGCGAAGCACCTCAAATTCTAGGCATCGAAAAAGAAACGCCGAGCTTACTCGAAAGCAAAACTCTCGGTTATTTTTACTTCTTCATAAACATCATGCATTTGCACTTTTTTTAAAACTAGGTATTAAAATTCTGAGTTTTTATCGGTACAGCAAAGCAGTTCAATCCAGAATGTGCAGTTCAACAACTATTTCAACCGTTTTTGTTGTTGTTGTTGTTGTTGTTGTTGTTGTTTGCTTGTTTCTCCCCGGTTGTCGTTGATTTTGTTCTTGTTATGTTTTTGTTGGTTGGTTTGTTTGTTTGTTTGTTTCTACCACAGTCTGGTTTTTTTTGGCTAATTAACCTTATCTAAAAAATGTTCTTTTATTAAAATAAGGGATAACTTTGTACTGTTATCCCTCTTTCTTGTAAACACCACCCAGTTCCTTTGTGAATGAATGGCTGAAACGACGTTTCAGTTATCATGATGTGATGCTGTCTCGACTTGATGATGAGGGCTTTGGGAATTACTTGTTCAGGGATGCACACCAAAAACTCGAAGACAAGGCAGCCCGAAATACAAGAATTTTTTCAAAGGGAAATCGAAACCACATGTTCCGTTTGTCTGTTTTCAAAGTCAACCCTCGACTAAAAATTTCTGCTCACTCGTGTAACTCTAATTATTCCGTAGAGTAGGATAACGATTCTGTCAAATGTTTGAAATTTCAGTTCTTTGATCAACATTAGTAACATTTGAAGTTTCTGTTTCGATTCTCGTTGCCGCAATTATTATAAGTGCGTGACAATTGATCGAGCTAAAACTGAATGACATGCATGTTATAATATTACATGTAAATTACACCTCCCCAAGCACTCCCTCGTTTGTCTCCGGCCGGCCTTTGCCGTTGTAATTGTATGTCTGTAAATAACTTATTTACAGAATCATCATTCCTGTTTATTGAGCTGATGTAACTGACTCCAAGAAGCCCCGATTTAGAGAAGCAGTGAACGGTACAGCCTGACGGTAAGTCATTTGCATGTGCCATGTTAATAAGACCAACTTGCTCAATTCCTCAAATGACGTCATGTTAACTACCAGCTCAGTTCCTAGTTTCTAAGGTGGCCGAGTCCAGGGTCTTGCAAAACAAGTCATTTCCAACAAGGCATTTGTTTTAAACTTTACTTAATTTTACTTATTGCTCTCATCGCCCTTGAACTTGAAGTTGCCACAGATACGTTAAACGAATTGAAACAACAGTACATGGTTCTGTAATTATCCTTTCAACAAAACGGACAAAAGAGAAATGTAGTTTGCATCAAGCCCTAGCTTTTACAGGGATTCCGTGTCTGTCAGTGGAAATTTATGTGCGAAAGATATCAGAGTCAGAGAAATTAAGTACAAATGGAATAGTTCTCAAACTTTCTCTTTTTCTAGGAACGTCTTTGGTGAAACAAAGCACATTTGATAGGATCTCCGGTCATTATCTAACTAAATGGCGGAGGGCGACTCAGAAGATATAGTGAAGCACATGCAAGAGCTTAGCATCGCGAAAACAATAGGCGATAGAGAGTGGGAGGGAATTGCCTATTATAAACTGGGTGATATTTATTACAGTCAGAATAATTTTAAACAAGCCATAGAGTATTACGAACTAGATCTTAATATTGCTAAAGAATTAGGGAACAGGTCAAACGAGGGAAAAGTATATTGCAATCTGGGCACTGCTTATCACCGTCTAGGTGATTTTCAGCAAGCCGTAGAGTGCCACAAACTACATCTTAGTATTGCTAAAGAATTAAGGAACAGGGCTTGGGAGGCAATGGCCTGTTTCAATCTGGGCGTGGTCTACAACAGCCAGAGCAATTTTAAGCAAGCCATAGAGTATCAAACGCTAAGTATTAATATTGCTAAAGAATTAGGAGACAGGGAACAGGAGGGAATGGCCTATGGCAATCTGGGCAATGCTTATGAAGGTCTGGGTAATTTTAAACGAGCCATAGAGTATCAAGAACTACATCTTAATATTGCTAAAGAATTAGGGGACAGGGATGGGGAGGGAAGAGCCTATGGCAATCTGGGTGATGCTTATCAAGGTCTGGGTTATTTTAAACAAGCCGTACAGTGCCACAAACTACATCTTAATTTTGCTCAAAAATTAGGGAACAGGGAAGGGGAGAGAAAGGCCTATGGTAGTCTGGGCGGTGCTTATCACAGTATTGGTGATCTTGAACAAGCCTTTAAGTGCTGGAAACTATGTCTCAGTATCGCTCAAGAAATTGGGGCCAGGAATTCTGAGGGGTACGCTTTTGGACACCTGGGTGAAGCCTTTTTATCCTTGGGTGATTTTGAACAATCCATGAAGTACACGAAACAAGGTCTTGATATTTTGAAAGAAGTGGGTGACAGGGCCGCAGAGGGATATTTTTATGGCAAATTGGGCAAAGTGTATTCCAGACTAGGTAATTTTAAAGAGGCAATTAAGTGTCTCGAACAAAACCTTAGCATTGCAAAAGAGTTAGGGAAAAGTGTTCAAGAGGCAGACTCATGCTCTTCACTAGGCCATATATATGAATGGGCGGGTTCTTTGAGTTTGGCAATTGATTATTATCGATCGAGCATAAAAATTTTTGATGACTTAAGAGGTCGTCTTCAGTCAGAAGATAAGTGGAAAATAAGCTTTCGTGATATCCACCAGTGTGCGTACACTTCGTTATGGAGAACTCTTGTGAAGACTGGAGAGACTGACGAGGCTTTGTATACTGCTGAGCAAGGACGAGCACAGGCCTTGATCGATGTTTTGAAAGAACAGTATGGAGTTGACTCATCATCGTCCGCTTTACCTGAACCTAAGGAGACAATTGCCTATATATTAAACAAATTAACTAAAGATACAGTTTTTGTTGCACTTGATACAAATGCGATCAGTTTTTGGTTGCTGCGAAGAGAGAAACAGATTCTCTTTAAGCAAAAGGAAATAGACCCTGATAGTTGCAAGTTGTTAATAGATGCTACTTTGAGAGACATTGGTGTAGGTGTTCGGGTTATGTGCGAGGATCGGTCAATGGATGAAGTATGTGATGACCCGCCGTCCAACAGAGAAGCTGCTGAGGAAACAGACCAATCACCGTCCTCCTCTGTCAATTCTTTGTGCCAGCTGTATGATGTTATTATTGGCCCCATTGCAGACTTGCTCGAAGGCGACCAGTTACTCCTTGTTCCAGATGGTCCATTTTTCCTGGTTCCTTACTCTGCGCTTAGTGAATCAATCAGGATTCACATCGTTCCCTCGTTGACCGCTTTACGACTGATCGCAGATGCGCCCGAGGACTTTCACAGTAGGAGTGGGGCGTTGCTCGTGGGAGATCCATGTTTAGAAGAAGTTACCGACGATTTTGGTAGGCCTGTTTGGAACCAGCTTCCATTCGCCAAAAAAGAAGTGGAGATGATTGGAAAACTTCTGAAGACCACACCTCTCACCGGACGAGATGCAACTAAAGACGAAGTGATGAAAAGATTGGAGTCGGTTGCTTTGGTGCACATTGCCGCACACGGGAGTGCTGAAAGTGGAGAAATTCTTTTGACCCCAAACTCAGGTTGGACATCTCCCGTCCCTAGAAAAGAACACTACATTTTAACAATGTCAGATGTGCAAGCCGTTCGTCTGCGAGCAAGACTTGTTGTGCTTAGCTGCTGTCACAGTGGCCGGGGAGAAGTCAAATCTGAGGGCGTGGTTGGTATCGCGCGGGCTTTCTTGTGTGCTGGTGCTCGCTCTGTTCTGGTGTCACTCTGGGCGATTGATGACGAGGCTACCATGGAGTTCATGAAACACTTCTACCAACACCTGGCGGAAGGAAAAAGCGCGAGTGTGGCTCTTCACCAGGCCATGAAATCTCTGCGCGAGTCAGAGCAGTTCCGTGACTTGCAGTACTGGGCTCCATTTGTGCTGATTGGTGATGACGTGACGCTTGAATTTGGAGAAAGGAAATGAAACAGAATAGTAAGTTTAGTTTGTGTTTAACTTTAGACAGAAGTAAGTTTATGATAAACAAGGACAGCTAACTGCAAAGAAAGCTCAATTCTTGCCAAAGGAATAGTTGTAAAATCTATCTAAATATTATTTCAATTACCAAGCCTTCCGCTGTTTATTAAAACGAGAGAATAGCTTTTAGAAAGGATGCAATGAGAAGATGTTCGTTTTCGTGTTTCTTTGGTACCATGCGAAAATGCCTTACTTTTCTTACACTAGCCTTTTCCAGGCGTTCAGAAAGCAGAAAGCAACGTAAATAAAATTGCGTTCCCCAGTATTTGATCGCCTGTTCTTCGCACTAGTTAATGTTTCAACCGTTTGAGATAAAGAACAAATGTTACCATTTCCCCTCAGATTTTTAGCAACGATACCTTTGAACTTTATGAACTTAATGACCTTAATGGAAGTCAAACTTCCGTTGAACGTTGTTTTCAATTGAGGCACCAGGAGTCTCGTTGATTAAGGGAAATTGTTAATGTGTTGCTAAAAATATGTTGGGCTTCGTGGGTAGTGCCTTCAATTTTGTTTGTTTTTGTCTCTTCCTTTTTTCTGGCAAACAAAAAAAAAATTAAGCGCTTCACCTGAACTCCACAAACTTCTAAATTTATAGCCTCAAGAAAAACTAATCCCTCACATATTTTTTGGTTGACAGAAGTTTCATCATACTCAAGACAAGAGAGGACTACTAAGCGAGTCTGACTGATCCATTGATGACGTCCATTTGGTGTGATGCAAACTATCCCTGGAACTTGTATGTAGTGTAAATATTTTAGATGTAATGGCCGGATTAAAAAAAACAAACAAACAGTAAATCAGTAACAAATGAAAGGGAAACAAAATGAAGATACTGCATTAAGCCTGTGCTTTTGTGGTTCGTAATATATCTGGAGAGAAGGACATGTACAGGCTTGTTTTTGGTACGCATTTTCCAAAATGGCACTTCACTTTATGAAGTTTTCAAAATGTAATTTTGCTCCTTTCGATGTAACGTTAAGAAAACTGGACACATGAATTTGACGTTACATTTAATTTTTTATAGCTGCTTAACAAATAACATGCCAAAATTGTAAAGATATTTTGAAGTCATTTTATCAATTTTTTGAAGTCATTACTCGTTTTAAGACAATATTGAGAAGAACATTTTACTTAATTGTTAATTCAGAAAAAATGTTGTTACTTAGGCCAAATTTAACGGCTTATCTACCCATATTTAGAAGCAAGAACTTTAATTTTTTTAAGAATGACGTTTCTAGAATTTTCAGTTTCGCATGTAAATATGATTTTCTCCAATTGATAGAAATTGCGTGTTCTTTTCTTAAAATACGATTATCTTAGCCGCAAAATTGTGCTTGTCATTGTAACTAAGGACAGTCTCTAAGATCTTGGTGCGTTTACAAAGTTAGAAAGAGCACAAAAGACCAAGAAATGGATTTTAACAGTCTAAGACTGCGAGTTAACTCATAGAAACCTGATGGCAAGAGGGCGAAGATTCAAAAACTGCCGAAATAGTTTTTAGTAACTTGTGTTTGTATAACAACAAGTGATATAGTTAGCTATGACCGGCTAAATAAGCTACGTAGAATGATGATGCAGTTGTTTTCTTTGAACTGATCAGGGCTTGGTTGTTTGAAATCCCATTAATTTTGAGAGAACGAGTTGAGAAATACGCTGGGTTTTTTTCAAACATTTTTCATTGCTTTTTGTTTTTCATAAGATGCCATAATCGAGTGGTCCTCTTATTTTCATCGTGGAATTATTTTATCTAAAGTCAAACATAAGATAATGTTTTTATTACAGGCTTTATTCCGTCCAGAGTGGACGTCAATTCTAAATTGGTGCAATGGTGCTTTAAACAACCTTGTGTAGATCTTTTCATGTATATATGTACGTAAGTAACTAGGTAAATAAGTAGATATAGAGCACTCTTCAATTGGGTGACGAGTAATTTCGCCTTTGCTTTGGTTTTGCTTTACTATGTTTCTGGTTCGTCAGCAAAACTCGTGACACTTTCTCAACCAATGGGAAGCAAAGCCAAAGCCAATGGTGCCTTGATATCACAGGTTTTCCCGCGCTTGGCCAAGGTTACAGGTTACATGTATTTGCTTTGAATTCTGATTGGTTCACCGGACTGTTTACATCTGTTCTGATTGGTTAGACTAACTGACTTTGTGTTTCACACTCAATGGAAGACTGTTGTATAAAGTCAGTAAGTAAGCTAGCTGTGTTTACATGATACCCGCACGACTTTCAAACCGGTGGATTCGTTTCCATATGTAGTATTATTCATTATCAGTAAAAACGATATGATTTTTCAACCAAAAAGTTTTACCCGACAAGGAATCTCAATTTTTGCAGGAAAACTCATTCCGGGGTCTTGTAAACGGGACATGACTGTTTGCTTCATATTTCTGTTAAGTTTCAACATTTCGTTACAAAATGAAACTTATAGCTTCATCAAACCTGCTTTTGTTAATCCAAAATCAGCAGGTGTTCAAGTCGTACGGGAATGAAAGTCTAACCGGTATCGTGTAAACCTCCCCATTACAGAACAATTAGTGTAGCGTATATAATGAGTGAGATTACTGTAAACATTAGCATTAAAAAAGTGAAATCTGTAAAACGTGTTTGGTTTGAGAACAGTAGAATCCAAATATTTTATTTCATTTATTTTAAGCTGATGGGGAACCGTCGCGGAGATTTTGCTGTATGTTGGCCAAAACAGCTCAGATATTTCACAAAGAACCCCACAAAATCGCTCTTAGAGAAGCGGGAAGAAAGTCTCCGGGTGAGAATAGAATACAATCAGTTTTAAATTCACACCAGGAACTTCAAAAGATTGGCCAATATTTTCAAGTTTCAATCCATTTCTATCTGAGCCATCTGCAGACAAAAATGATTGACCCTAGTTTTTGCATGTTCCCTAGAAGGGTTATTTGTAAAAAAAATTGAACTATTATTTTAATGTTCCCATCCGATTCAAATATGTTTTTTCGCTATTCAAAGTGACACTAAAAATAAGTGACACTTCCTCTTTAAAGACCTCCGAAGCCACTGTCTAGGTCCTTCTTAGACAGATTTATACCCAGTCACTATTTCTATTTTTGTGGGCCGAGGGAAGAGTGGGTACGAGAGAAGCCTATATTCACTCTCGTATCCAATCTTCGCGCGCCATAAAGATAAAAATAGCGACTGTTTACGAGCAGTATCCTTAGCTGGGTCACGAATAGACCAGCTTACAACTGAGC
Organism: Pavona decussata; assembly: GCF_977016875.1. Lineage (NCBI taxonomy): Eukaryota > Metazoa > Cnidaria > Anthozoa > Scleractinia > Agariciidae > Pavona > Pavona decussata. The sequence continues at coordinate 684,877 of NW_028145463.1, forward strand.
AAACAAAAGAAATCGAAAGCCTTTCAGTTTTACGTGCATAGGGAAGACTGGAACAGCGACTATCTTTCGACGTACCATCTTCGACATGCTAGATAAACAGCTGAAAGACCGTTATGAGAATTAAACACTTATTGGCTAAAAACACTGAACGACAAATTAACAACAAATGCTCACCTAAATTGGCTGATAAATGTATCAACTTGAAATTTTGCATGACTCTCGGAAACTTCCGGTATAGATTTCGGCCGTTTTGTTCTCATGTTAAATTTCCAAAACCACCGATTTAATTATCGATCTCGGATTGACTTCTAAATATCCCCCCACCACGTCACTCTGAAGATATATAAACCCATCTCCCTTACCCAGAGTCGAGTTCAACGGTAAATTAATCAGTTGTGTTAAGGAGCTAGCTCCGCCGCCAAAACTTTATTTCGCGCGCGCCTACAATACCGCCAGCTACGCAGGCTACTGTAAAAAAAAAAAAAATAAAAAAAAAAATACTAAACTTGCAACAGCAAGAAGGTGGCCGCGGCCGCTTAATAGAGGTGGCCGTTGAATAGAAGTATCGAATACAGCATTTTACTGACAAATAATTTGGGACTTTGGAAAGTGGCCACTTAATGGAGGGTGGCCGCTTAATAGAGGTCGGACTCTATAAAAAAGTTTAATATCAAACAATGGGTCCCACACCCCTGGGAGCATGATTTTCAACGCCGCGTTTACTGCCGGTGTTTCCCGTAAAAGGTGGTTTAATTAGTCTCCCTGTTCCAAGATGCAAGTCTCCGGCTTTTTTATGTGATCGATATTACTACATCTTTTCCAATTGAGGGTGTAGCACGATACGAAACTTTTGCCTGAGGCAGGGGACCACACGACGCAAAATAAACTGTTCTGAATACGTTCCGTTGCCGGATCTCTTGCAGTGAAATGCACGCGCCAGACGTCTCTTTACGTGTAAATAAACCGAACTGTTTGCAGGGCTGACACTACGGCAAAGGGCTTATTTATTAGGGGCCAATATTTCAACTAGTACAACTAGTCTTCTTCAGGGCCAGAGTTACAATGAGTTACATTTAAACGTAAACATAAACGGTTAAAGGTTACACGATACGTTGTATGAGCCTCTCTATGGGTACCCACAGTCTTCGTTTTCTTCGCGATTTTTTAGCCTGCGTAGCTGGCGGTTTTGGTGGGCGGTAAAGCCGGGCCAAAACGAGTGGTGCAGCTGCGGGTGAAATGTGGAGAGAACCGCGACAGTCGCCGCGAAACCGCGTCAACGAGCAGCTTTGCCGCAATTTTCTCGTTGCCCTCGCCCCATTTCTCCGCGGCTTCGCCACTCGTTTTGGCCCTCGTGCCCGGCTTGCCGGTGAGCCCACCCACAAAAACCGCCACCTACGCAGGCTACGATTTTTTCGCAAATCTCCGTTTTTTTAGGAAGATCTTCGTTTTTTCGGATTGAAATGGTTTAAACGTTCTTTCAGTGTTATTCACAGTTGATAATTATTTCACTACAATAGCAAATTGCATAATTCACTGAAAAGCAATATAAACAGTTATATTGAATCAATAAAGGATTGTTGGATTCTTTGGCGACGTTTTAACCCCATTTTAACATGCTAGCAGCTGATGAGATTCCAAGAAATCGAGACTGCAGTCTTGCATGGGAAACAACATTAGACACTCGCCAGAAGAAATTTCACCAGCATCCTAGAGACTTACAAGAGAGTTGTCTATCGTAGCTTCGAATATCTGCTGCGGATGTGAGCTAAGCCACAAAATAATGGAGGTACATTTCAGCTCTAAGAACACAATAGCTGGTTTTCAGATAAGAAGCAACTCAGAGAGCTAAAAGACAGCGCAACAAGCTATTGATCGTTTTCACGTCACGTCACGCATTGGCACGCCGCCATATTGGTGTACCACTTTTGATTGCGTAATACGGCATTGGTAGGTCACAACTGCAATTCCAGACCTGCCAACTCTCCCGGTTTTCCCGGGAGTCTCCAAGTTTTTCATCAAATCTCCCGGTCTCCCGGTTAGACCACCAAATCTCCCAGGAAATACCTACCGTGGCATTTTTCAATTGGTTTTTTCATTAATTTCATTATTTTTGAGACGTCAAATAGGAAAATAAAACAAGAAGTGGATTTATTGTTCCCACTGGTAAAAATGGACTTACACAAAAGCGAATCAAGCTCCGAGGATAATTCGAAGGTTGCATATTCTTTTCCGATTTCTGAAAATGCAAAGAAGCTGGATTTGCCGATCAGAGATCGATATTTGCAGAAAATATCCGCAATCGGAATCGATCCAGTGTTGATCGAAGGGAAGCACTTTCAGCCTGACTGTTTACCTCCGGTCGAATCCACAGATATCTTGTGTTATCTCGTTTTGGAGACAAGCTTCTACACTCATTATTTGACATCTGCTGCTACTTTTTTTTTTAATCCACAGTGTATTCTTTTGCGAATTCAGCGATTGTTTGATCTTTTCCATGCGATTTATAGTTTTTGAGTTTTGACGTTGCGCGCAATGTACCAAGCTGTTGCATTCATTTGCCTCTATCTCTCTTATTATTGATGCTATGGTGCTACTTTTTTTTAATGATAGTGTATTCTAATCCGAATTCAACGAACGTTTAAGCTTTTTCATACGTGAGTAATTTAACAAAAATTGACTTAAGCGTTCACAAGCTTTTGCATTCATTTGCCTCAAGAGAGGATCAAACTGCTACTTTTTTTTAATTCACATTGTAATGTTTTCCAAATTCAACAATAGTTTAATCTTATCCATACAATTTATAGTTTTTGAGTTTTGACGTTGCGCGCACAAGTAATTGAATTTTTCCGGCGTGTAATTTAACGAAAATTTAGTTACGCGTTCACAAGCTGTTCCATTCATTTGCCTGTATCTCTCTTATTATTTGTGCTATGGTGCTACTTTTCTTTTAATTGGATAGTGTATTGTAATCAAAATTCAACAAAAGTTTAAGCTTTTTCATACAATATATAGTTTTTCAGTTTTATCTTAGGGCGCACAAGTCATTGAATTTTTCCGGTGTGTAGTTTAACAAAAATTGATTTACGCGTTCACAAGCTTTAGCATTCATTTGCCTCTATCTCTCACATTATTTGACCTAAACTGCTACTTTTTTTTAATTCACATTGTATTGTTTTCCAAATTCAGCAATACTGTAATCTTATCCATACAATTTATAGTTTTTTTTAATTTTGACGTTGCGCGCACAAGTAATTGAATTTTTCCGGCGTGTAATTGAACGAAAATTCAGTTACGTGTTCACAAGCTCTTGCATTCATTTGCATGTATCTCTCTTATTATTTTTCCTATGCTGCTCCTTTTTTTAATCCAAAGCGTATTGTTTTTCAAATTCAGCAATAGTTGAGTATTTTTAATACAAATTATAGTTTTTGAGTTTTGACGTTGCGCACACAAGTAATTGAAATTTTCCGAAGTGTAATATAACGCAAATTGCGCTACGCGTTCACAAGCTGTTGCATTCAATTGCCTTTATCTCTCTTATTATTCGTGCTATGGTGCTACTTTTCTTCTAATGGATAGTGTATTCTAATGCAAATTCAACGAAAGTTTAAGCTTTTTTATACAAGTTATAGTTTTTGAGTTTTCACTTAGCGCGCACAAGTCATTGAATATTTCCGGTGTGTAATTTAACAAAATTTGGGTTACCCGTTCACAAGTGGTTGCTTTCATTTGCCTCTATCTCTCTCATTATTTGTGCTATTGTGCTATTTGTTTTCTAATGGATAGTGTATTCTAATCCAAATGCAAGGAAAGTGTAAGCTTTTTCATACAATATAGAGTTTTTGAGTTTTATCTTAGCGCGCACAAGCAATTGAATTTTTTATGTGTGTAATTTAACGAAAATTGATTTACGCGTTCACAAGCTTTTCACATCTCTCACATTATTTGACCTAGGCGGCTACTTTTTTTTAAATTCACATTGTAAATTGTTTTCCAAATTCAGCAATATTTTAATCTTATCCATACAATTTATAAATTTTGAGTTTTGACGTTGCGCGCACAAGTAATTGAAATTTTCCGGCGTGTAATTTAGCGCAAACTCCGCTACGCGTTCACAAGCTGTTGCATTCATTTGCCTGTATCTCTCTTGTTATTTGTGCTATGGTGCTACTTTTCTTTTGATAGATAGTGTATTCTGAATTCAACGAAGGTTTAAGCTTCTTCATACGATTTATAGTTTTTGAGTTTTGACTTAGCGCGCACAACTCATTGAATATTTCTGGTGTGTCATTTAACGAAAATTGGGTTACGCGTTCACAAGCGGTTGCATTCATTTGCCTCTATCTCTCTCATTATTTGTGCTATGGTGCTATTTTTTTTAATTCACAGTGTATTGTTTTCAATTTTAACAATAGTTTAAATCTTATCCATACAATTTACAGTTTTTGAGTTTTGACGTTCTGCGCACAATTAAGTTATTGAAATTTTCCGGCGTTTAATTTTACGCAAATTGCGCTACCCGTTCACAAGCGGTTGTATTCATTTGCCTCTATCTCTCTTATTATTTGTGCCATGATGCTACTTTTCTTTTAATAAATAGCGTATTCTAATCCGAATTCAAGGAAAGTTTAAGCTTATTCATACAATTTATAGTTTTTGAGTTTTAACTTAGCGCGCACAAGTCATTGAATATTTCTGGTGTGTCATTTTACGAAAATTGGGTTACGCGTTCACAAGCGGTTGCATTCATTTGCGTCTATCTCTCCTATTATTTGTGCTATGGTGCAACTTTTTTTTTAAATCACAGTGGATTGTTTTCCAAATTCAGCAATAGTTTAATCTTATCCATACAATTGATAGTCTTTTAGTTTCGACGTTGCGTGCACAAGTAATTAAAATTTTCCGACGTGTAATTCAACGAAAATTCAGTTACGCGTTGACAAGCTACTGAATTCACTTGCCTGTATCTCCCTTATTATTTGTTCTATGCTGCTCTTTTTTTAAATCACAGCGTGTTGTTTTCCAAATTCAGCAATAGCTTAATCTTTTCCATATGATTTATAGTTTTTGAGTTTTGACGTTGCGCGCACAAGTTACTGAAATTTTCCGACGTGTAATTTAATACAAACTGCGCTACGTGATCACAAGCTGTTGCATTCATTTGCCTGTATGTCTCTTATTAATTGTGATATAGTGCTACTTTTTTTTTAATGGATAGTGTATTCTAATTCAAATTCAACGAAAGTTTAAGGTTTTTTTATAGGATTTATAGTTTTTGAGTTTTGACTTAGCGCGCACAAGTCATTGAATATTTCCGGTGTGTAATTTAACGAAAACTGGGTTACGCGTTCACAAGCTTTTGCATTCATTTGCCTCTATCTCTCTAATTATTTGTTCTATGCTGTTCATTTTTCTTATAATGGACAGTGCATTTTTTTTCAAATTTAGCGAAAGTTTAAGCTTCTTCATACATTAAATAGTTTTGGAGTTTTGACTTAGCGCGCACAAGCAATTGAGTTTATTTGGTGTGTAATTTAACGAAAGTCGACTTACGCGTTCACAAGCTTTTGCATTCATTTGCCTCTATCTCTCTTATTATTTGTGCTATGGTACTATCTTTTTTTTAATGGATAGTGTATTCTAATCCAAATTCAACGAAAGTTTAAGCCTGGCTTCACACGAATTATAGTTTTTGAATTTTGACTTAGCGCGCACAAGTCATTGACAGTATTTCCGGTTTGTAATTTAACGAAAATTAGGTTACGCGTAGTCACAAACGAAACTTTCTTGTTTCCCAAATGTCATGTTGGAACCCAGTCAATATTAAATTTATCCCAGCTTTAAGCCGCTTTTTCTGAAACGAAGTGCTTTTCGCAAACACGATCGTGCTCTAAGATCTCTTCAGTAAGGTCGTTACGACTTATCGCTGAAATCCAGCGCGATCTTCTATCCTCTGACAATTCTTGAGCTTTTTAACCCTGATTTGTAACGATGGAAGGCACCCTTGCAAAGTATATCCTTTTGTCTCGTCCACTTTTCCTGCTACAGCCCACAATCAAACACAAAACCATGTTCTTCGCAAGCGCCGCTACTAGCTAATATGGCGGCGTAGCAACGGTAGTCAAGGATTTGGCCATGTGAGTGAAAACGATCTATAGCTCTCGAAAGCAAGAGACAACAATGATAAGCTTTGTAAAGACGAGTATCTTTTAGACCCTCATATCTGTGCAATCTTCACGCAGCGAGATACAATAGCAGAAGCATTAATTTACGAGTTAAGAAATCCACGGATCCACTATCTTTAAAGATAACATTTATTTAGCGCTACCTGAAATCTTGAAGTCAATCCAAGCCGATAAGCCTTAACAAATGGCACAGAGCTAGCATACACAATGACATATCAAAACCTAATCCTTACGGCTCTTAGTGATAAGTATGAAACCCTCCAATTAGTATATTTGAGAATTCCCCCTCACGATCAAGACAAACACCATTAAGAGCGGTCGCATAACATTTTGATCTAAAAGGAAGATTCTCTTATTCAAAAGGAAAATCGCTTAAAGAATTGCTTGTAAAACCAAAACTGAAAAGGCTTTTATCAACACAACGGACACACAGTGGGAGTCTCGCAGGTCTGTCAACCCCACTGATTTTAACACAGAAATGTGGTCAAATGCCAAAATTCAGAAATAACAGATATTTTCTGTAGTGTTTATGAGTTTTGACAGTTTTATATCTGAGTGTTCAATTTGATCACGCAAATTTTGGTCAATTTTCAGATCTTCGCTTCAATCTTGAGCTCTTTGTTTTTTCCGAGTCTTCGATTTCTTCGGAAATACCCATAGAAAGGCTCAGAGTTATGGAAGAGTTATCTTGAAATAAAAGTCAAGAATCACAGTTCTACTTAGGAATGAACATTTTGTCAGAATTGAATTTAAAATCTTCAATTTTTAATCTTTTAGCCTGATTTGACCAGTTCAGCTACCTCCATTCTGAAATCCTAAAGTATGTCCATTCAAATGAAAACTACTGAGCAGCACTTTTGATTTCCAGTGATACTGTTTGGTACCGTACATGGTGGTTCTAACTTTTGAGTCCGTGGAGAAAATCTTGAATGTCTCCAATATTTGCGGAACTGTAGACCATTTTTTTATTTGTCAACTTTCATAAACCAGACCTTAATGCTTATCCTGGGTTAGCCTAATCGTACTTGGAACGACTACTATGATGGATGCAGCCTGGGAGATTGACTTCTTGGTCTCTGCGTTCCACCGCCAAAATATGTCTTGGGTACAAACCGAAATATTCCACATCGAAAACAAAGGCTTGTTAGTATGAACGGTTTCCAGTTGACTGAAGAGGGAAAAACCCAGCACTGTCTTTTTTTGGAGAGATCTGTTTAAAGGTGTAAATCATTTAGCCAGTTTAGCAGGCGCTGTTAAGGCGAAGGTAAACCTTAAAGCCGTTTTCACGCCGCTTAAAATCGGTTTAAAGAAAATATCTCGTTCACGCTTCAAGCAATCCAAAAACTCTCTGCTCATCCCGTGAACCTGTATTGTGGGGTGTTTTGTGAATTTTTGGTTGATTTTTGGGTATATTTGGGAGGAGATAGTTTTTCTGAAAGGATTGGTAAAATTAAGAGAAATAAAAAGAATTGAAGATAAAGTGAAGTTTTAAAATTAGAATTTGTAGTTAATAATTAATAGACGGAAACCAAGTTAGTCCACTAGCAACCTGGGGTGCTCTTGCGTGGGTATCAACTGTCTGTTGTTGTTCCAAAAATCATTTTCTTTCTTTTATCCCTTCTTTAAACCTCTTAAAATTCCGTTCAAATTCACGTTTACCCTCACCTTAAGGGTAAGGGAAATCAGACGCGCGCGCGAATTGCTTGGAACGGCGCGCGCGTGAGCGTTTGCGCTCCCATCGCTTCTCGCACGTGCCTGATTCCCTATCCCATGCCCTCTTCTTTATAGCACCAGACACAGAGGCTATCTGACAAATTCCAACAGCTCCAATACAAAACCCCAAGAAACAAGGACATTTATGGAAACTCGCAAACGTTTAAGCACAGATCTAAGAATTTTGAGCTTGTTTTGAAAGTTATTTAGGGGAGTTTATGGTTTTGCTGGGTTAAAAACTGTATCACATTCTAGCAAGAAGACAGAAGGAAGAAATTAAGAAGAATTTTTTTTAGATTCCATTTTTCTTCAGTTATAATCCTAAATCGATCATTACTACCATGCACTCTTTATCGAGGGAAACTGTAAAAATGGTATAAACAAATACATAAACATTGGTAAACAAGTTTCTGTCATTTTTGAGATTAAAACGTTACCATAGCATCTGCATATAATGTAACCTGCTAAAACAGCCCTAATTTCAGTTTCCTAGTTTGGGAAAAGGCAATTACAAAGGAAGAGATTGATATGACTTCGTCACTGAATTCATTGCCAAAGAATTTGGACGGTCAGTTACTTGTGGTCAGTTTCATGTTTGTCGTTGTTGTTGTTGTTGTTGTTGTTTTCCAGACAATAGGTAATTTCCGAGTTGCTTTGGACGTCATTATGAAAGCGAGGCTTCGTGCATAATTCTTTATAGAAAAATTAATTTTTCAAACAAAAATAGTTTTCACGTGAAAAGCTCAGCTTAGCAACTCGAAAATGGCCTGATGGCAGCAGCCCTTGTTAGAATTTCTTTCACTTTCTGGGCTTCGAGTCTCCGTTGACCAAAATAAACGAAGGTTCAAAGACTGCCCAGCATAGAATCCCGTAGGGAAGAAGTGCTGCCATCCTCAATTTGAACGCGTCGAATAATTGAAAAAAAAAAACCCTTGATCTCCATACACGTCTTTTTTTTTTGTCAGTTAGATTCGTGGCATGCATGACCATGAGCCTCGACTATAAAAGTTTCTGATCAAATAGCGTTCCTGACGAAGTATTTTTTGGCTGATTATTCCCTTAACAAAACCCCTGCGGTACTCTTCGATCGATTTTTGGTCAGGGGAGAGAGGGTGGGAGGCCTATGCGGCTCTTTTCTACAAACCAAATTAATTAATCTTGTGGTAACCATTTTCAGACGAGGCCTAGCTTGTTCAAAGAACTGGTAACTTTACACAGCGGATAAAATGTATTGGTTGATGTACATTTTATCAGCTGGATAGCAATTAAATTTATTCAGTGGAGAGAGTTGTCCACTCTTTGAACAACCGTGTGATCTGCCCCGGCTCTAAAATTCACAGCAGCATTTTAATTTCTAGAATCCATCTCCGTTTTTGTAAAATCCATACTCGTTTTTAAACTTTCAGAGCACAATGGTTAAAATTTCTACCCTCTTTCAGACAAAAAAGGGCTCAAATATCAAATTCTTTGGAGCCGCATGCACATACCGATATAGCGTATATAGTAGAGTATCCCCGCTCCTCTCCCTTCTGGGTAAAAAAAAAATAAAAATGTGAAAGAAAGTGAAAACAACAGACTCTAAAAGCAGCAGCAGCATATATTGTTCGTGTCACCTTTTGGCGCGATTAGATCATTATATAACCAAGAATAATCATCAGAACAGGCTCTCACACGCGCTGTTTCATTCCAGATCAGGCCCGAAAGCGAAGAGCATGGAATTCGAAAACACCTTGAATTTCAAAAACAAAATAATCATTTATTTTAGCTCGTTGACAAACATCACACATTTTCTTCTAAGGTTATTCCCTTTCTTTGTAAACAGACCATTTGTCCATGAATGGATAAATAGAGAATATTACACGGCGACGCAAAGATATTAATTTTATTTTCGAATGGTAAAAACAACTTTTTACGAGCGAGCGCAGCGAAAGAGTAAAATATTGTCTTTAACAAGAGAAAATAAAATTCATATCTTCGCGCTTCCCTGTAATATCCTCTTTATTATTATATAGACAAATCTATCGCTGGCCATTTTTCACCGACTGTTTTCACAAACAACCGAAAAAGCGGGAAACGACTTCTTCAATATCCCTACTAGTGAGGATGTACTTTCGCATGAATTTTACCAGTGGTGTATTTTCCAGTAAAACACTCGTGTCTGAAGTTTCTTTAGATTCGTGGCGCGGCAACACGCAGGGATGTGTCGCTGCCCAGGCGTGAAAAAAAGTGATTTTTTGAATGATTAGCTCAGGCCTACAAACAGGAGGGTACACAAATAAAAAAAGCATTACATTCGAAAACGAAATGTAGAGCTCGCAAAACGCGAAAAAAAAGAGACACTCAAAATACTAAAACTTGAAAACGAATCTACGGCCACTCCTTTGTTGATTTTGTTTGTTAAACGTCAATTCAGGAGGAATAAAGTACACTCTTTCGTTGATTTTCGAGGTGAGTTATAATTTTACTAGCTGCGAATTCAGTATTTGAACTTTCTGTTTCTGAAATCGGTGACGCAATAGTTATTGCTTGAAAGTCTAAAAATAAAGCTAAAAAGAAACCCAAAAATATAGAAGACTTTTCCGCCGTTATGCTATAAAAAGACGCGTCCTCATGTATAATCCTCGAATTTGTTCTGGACTTAAGGAATATCGCGCAGTTGTTATTGAAAGTGAACTTTTAAACAAGAGGTAAGTAACAAGCTGGCAGTTTTGAGATTCAGTCATTCCTTGGTAGCTGTTAAACGTTAATTTTTCAAAGTGATTACAATCATTGTGTGTAACGTGCAATCTACACTCACTATTTTCGGCAAAATGTTGCTCTCTATCCCGCCCTTGTACTTTGTAATATGCGTCGCCTAATGTGATTTTGGAAAGGATGTTCAGGATAGTTATTTTACGAGTAACTTATTTATTTGTTTTCCATCAAATTACTTATTTGCTTGCAGAATCGCCATTTCAGTGAACTAAGTTGGTTGGAACTGACTTCAAGAAGGATCGTTTTGGGAAAGCAGTCAACGGTAAGTCATCACGGCTTCGTATGATACTCGCAGCTTAAATAATCGTTCCTTTGCACATAAGCAGATAAGAAATACAAACTATTCACGTATTATTTGTGTACTTTGTTTAAGATCCACTGCTTTAGTCTACGCTTTTCACTGAGCAACTCCAAAAATTCCTCAAATTATGTTCCACTGCACTGATTTAATTTGCAGCGTTACTAACACTCTCAATGAGTTGCCTTAGTTTTCGAATCAGCCGTATTAAGAGTCTCACAAATGTTGTAGTCATTCCTGACAAGACATGTATTTTGAATTTTACTTACTTATGAAAGATATTCATTAATCAAGATTAAGGCAGCTTTTATAGCCCGTAACGACGCGGTACGGGCGATACACTTACCGGAAAATGTTCTCAGATTCAGTTGGGTGCTGAAGTAAACTGTATATTTCGCTTTGATATCTATAAATTTTCAGGGAAAAATCCAGTTAGCACTCACATCGGAGTATGTATCTGTGAAACTGTAAATATTCATCCCACAACGGTGGATTGATCTGTGCGACAATTTTTATTTTCTTTGTTATCCAAGACCGGCTTTCAGTTCCAGTAACGTCTACACTAAAAAAGGCAACTCTCTCTTAAAGGAGCGGAGTGTCACCTTAATTTCTAGCGTCACTTTTAAAAGCTATAAATCATCTTTGTATCGATAGAAACGTTGAAATAATGGTTCATTTTTGTTAACAATTAATAACCCTACTCTTGTCCAGTATTAGAAATTATCTTAAGCTGCGGATCGGCTAGGATGGAAATGGATTGCAACTTAAAAAAAGCCAATTTTTCAAGTTCTTCCATGCAGTGTATTATAGAGGAATCGCCTAAAACTCTTTATAATTTGTTCTTCCTCGTAGAAATCCCTTAATATTTTCCTTCCGGTTTTCTAAGAATAATCTCAAGTTAGAGAAAAGGCTTTGTGTCAAATATTTGAGCTGTTTTGTGCAACATACCGCCCTTAGCTTGGTGCAGGAAAATATGATTGCTTATACGAGAAAAATCAAGACAACAGGTCAAAAGCTGAATGGATCCGCTAATTACTACTATTTATTGCCTTTTTAAATAAACTTGAAACTTGAAACATAATAAATACATTACAGTAAATTATATTTACGTTACAAGATACAGTCAATCGTTTTTTTTGTTGTTGTTGTTGTTGTTTTTTTTTTAATGTTCATCTTATGACAAAAAGTCGCAAAATGTTTTAGTTAACCGTTTACATGATACATTTGAAAGGTGTTTTTCCTACCACCTTTCTGAGAGCCTATCCACGTCAGCTCTTTTTTTTATTTTTGTTGAATTTCAGACGTCATCCAAGATATTTCGCCAAATGTGTCAATTATCGTAAGAAAAAGCTTTGAGAGATTCTACGTTTCTTAAAATCACTGTTGTATCGCCCGCAAACTATTTTTAAATTTTTAAAGTAATGCAAAGTTAAATTTCAATTCCTGAATATATTTGCTTGTCAATGTTTCTACAGGGAAGAATATTTTCATTGGGTTATTGGCCGGTTTTCGGGCTGTAATATTTTGCTGCCGCTTCTTACATTTAAATCAGTTCTTACCTTTCCTTGTGTTAACTTTCCTCTTCCTATTTAAACAGCCACTAGTTTTGGAGATAATGTGAGTAGACTGGATATTAATTGTTTGTTTTCAAATTTCTTAGTTGTAGAGAGTTTCTATCAAGTTTGCTGACGAAACTCCAACAGTCATTTTGTAAGGGGTGAGTTAGTCGCTTGTGTTAGGTTTTTACAGATTAATTTGTAAGGTTATTGACCAGGAGGAAGAAAATATGCAGTATATGTGATAACAAAAATTAGTGGGGTGTCAAAAAAATTCGTGTTAGGTGGGACACCACTCACTAATATTAAATTATTACTCACTATTATTTAAGAGTTTCTGAATTTCAGTTGGCTCATTCAAATGCTTCCCTTAACTGCATTCCAATAACTTGAAATTTTAAAAAGACTCCCTGGTGTTTTTTAACTCAATCCCATTTGCTGACTGGGAAAATGTTGACATTTGTCTGACGAACGAAAATTTAAGACTCGGCCTTGATCGCCCCACGCTATACACGTAGCAACACGTAGTGGCAGTATGAAACAGCCACTTAGTAACTCAAAAGTTTTTTTTATGACTCTTTGCGATGTTATTGAGACTTTTGTCGTTCTTAGTGCAGTGTTTCCTTATCCTTTTGTCGTCCGGAGGCTCAAAATGTCACGTCAGTATCAGTATTCAGTCATGTTATTGATTTTACATTTTGGCCAATCTTGGAAAGCTGTCAAATTCTTTTGTGCAAAATGAGTTCGGGTTTTCTTGAACAGGTGGCAATAAAGTGTTGTTAGGTTTAATTTCCAGTTAGGAGCTATTTTATTTATTCGGGGAGAATTTATTCCGCGTGTGAGAACATTGGATATTCAAACCAACCAACAAAATGGTTTAGTCAATATCGTGTCACGTTGTGGTGAACACACTGATACACAGTTCCTCACGCGCGCTTGTCATGTATATGTCATGTGACAACTAAATTTGTTTACTGGGAATGTAAGGGGTACGAGGAGAGCGCCTTGTATATTCAGGTGTAATGAAGATGTGATTGTGTGACGCCTGGGAGAGGGTGGATGGGGGAAACTAAGGCTCAAAGTAGATTTACTTCTGAAAGTGTCGAGTACAAATACCTCATTATTATTCTAAATTCGAAAACCGTGCACCCAAAACTCAAAGTGAAGAAAACGAAGCTACCACAACTAGAAACTGAAGCAGCCGATACTGGAAAACGAAATAGGTCGAAAACTCGTCCGCGAAGCACCTCAAATTCTAGGAATCGAAAAACAAACGCCGAACTGATTCGAAAGCAAAACCCTCGGTTATTTTTATTCCTTCATAAACATCATGCATTTGCGCTTTTTTAAAACTAGGTATTAAAATATGGAGTTATTATCGGTACAGCGAAGTACTTAAATCCAGAATGTGCAGTTCAACAACTATTTCAACCTTTTTTGTTGTTGTTGTTGTTGTTGTTGTTTGATTGTTTCTGTCCGGTTGTCGTTGATTTTGTTCTTGTTATGTTTTTGTTTGTTTGTTTCTTGCACAGTCTGGTTTTATTTTGGCTAATTAACCTTATCTAAAAAATGTTCTTTTATTTCTGTTATACCTCTTCCTTGTAAACACCACCGAGTTCCTTTGTAAATAAATGGCTTAACTTGATGATGAGGGCTTTGTGAATTACTTGTTCAGGGATGTACACCAAAAACTCAAACACAAGGCAGCCCAAAATACAAGAATTTCTTCAAAGGGAAATCAAAACCACCATGTTTCCTTTGTCTGTTCTCAAAGTCAACCCTCGACTAAAAATTTCTGCTCACTCGTGTAACTCTAATTATTCCTTAGAGTAGGCTGACAATTCTGTCAAATGTTTGAAATTTCATTTCTTTGATCAAGATTAGTAACATTTAAAGTTTCTGTTTCGATTCTCGTTGCCGCAATTATTATAAGTGCGTGACAATTGATCGAGCTAAAACTGAATGACATGCATGTTATCTAAATTACACCTCCCCAAGCACTCCTTCGTTTGTCTCCGGCCGGCCTTTGCCGTTGTAATTGTATGTCTGCAAATAACTTATTTACAGAGTCATCATTCCTGTTTATTAAGCTGATGTAACTGACTTCAAGAAGCCCCGATTTTGAGAAGCAGTGAACGGTACAGCCTGTCGGTAAGTCATTTGCATGTGCCATGTTAATAAGACCAACTTGCTCAATTCCTCAAATGACGTCATGTTAACTACCAGCTCAGTTCCTAGTTTCTAAGGCGGCCGAGTCTAGGGTCTTGCAAAGCAAGTCATTTCCAACAAGGCATTTGTTTTGAACTTTACTTAATTTTACTTATTGCTCTCACCGCCCTTAAACTTGAAGTTGCCACAGATACGTTAAACGAATTGAAACAACAGAACATGGTTCTGTAATTATCCTTTCAACATTACGGACAAAAAAGAAATGTAGTTTCCATTAAGCCCTTTTACAGGGATTCTGTGTCTTTCAGTGGAAATTTATGTGCGAAAGATATCAGAGTCAGAGAAATTAAGTACAAATGGGAAAGTTCTCAAACTTTGTCTTTTTCTAGGAACGTCCTTGGTGAAACAAAGCACATTTGATAGGATCTCCGGTCATCATCTAACTAAATGACGGAGGGCGACTCAGAAGATATAGTGAAGCACATGCAAGAGCTTAGCATTGCTAAAAAATTGGGCGATAGGGAGCGGGAGGGAAATACCTATTCTAAACTGGGTGATATTTATTACAGTCAGAATAATTTTAAACAAGCCCTAGAGTATCACAAACTAGATCTTAATATTGCTAAAGAATTAGGGAACAGGTCGAAGGAGGGAGAAGCATATTGCGATCTGGGCGCTGCTTATCACCGTCTAGGTGATTTTCAGCAAGCCGTAGAGTGCCACAAACTACATCTTAGTATTGCTAGAGAATTAGGGAACAGGGCTTGGGAGGCATTAGCCTGTTTCAATCTGGGTGTGGTCTACAACAGCCAGTGCAATTTTAAGCAAGCCATAGAGTATCAAAAGCTACATATTGATATTGCTAATGAATTAGGGGACAGGGAAGGGGAGGGAGGAGCGTATGGCAACCTGGGCAATGCTTATTACAGTATGCGTAATTTTAAACAAGCCGCAGAGTTTCACGAACTACATCTTAGTATTGCTAAAGAATTAGGGGACAGGGATGGGGAGGGAAGAGCGTATTGCAACCTGGGCATTGCTTATCAAGGTCTGGGTAATTTTAAACAAGCCGCAGAGTATCACGAACTACATCTTAGTATTGCTAAAGAATTAGGGGACAGGGATGGGGAGGGAGGAGCGTATGGCAACCTGGGCAATGCTTATCAAGGTCTGGGTAATTTTAAACAAGCCGCAGAGTATCACGAACTACATCTTAGTATTGCTAAAGAATTAGGGAACAGGGATGGGGAGGGAATGGCGTATGGCAACCTGGGCAATGCTTATAAAGGTCAGGGTAATTTTAAACAAGCCGCAGAGTATCACGAACTACATCTTAATATTGCTAAAGAATTAGGGAACAGGGATGGGGAGGGAAGAGCGTATGGCAACCTGGGCAATGCTTATCAAGGTCTGGGTAATTTTAAACAAGCCGCAGAGTATCACGAACTACATCTTAGTATTGCTAAAGAATTAGGGAACAGGGATGGGGAGGGAATGGCGTATGGCAACCTGGGCAATGCTTATCACGGTCTGGGTAATTTTAAACAAGCCGCAGAGTATCACGAACTACATCTTAATATTGCTAAAGAATTAGGGAACAGGGATGGGGCGGGAAGAGCGTATTGCAACCTGGGAAATGCTTATCAAGGTCTGGGTAATTTTAAACAAGCCGCAGAGTATCACGAACTAGATCTTAGTATTGCTAAAGAATTAGGGGACAGGGATGGGGAGGGAAGAGCGTATGGCAACCTGGGCAATGCTTATCACAGTATGGGTAATTTTAAACAAGCCGCAGAGTATCACGAACTACGTCTTAGTATTGCTAAAGAATTAGGGAACAGGGATGGGGAGGGAGGAGCGTATGGCAACCTGGGCAATGCTTATCACAGTATGGGTAATTTTAAACAAGCCACAAAGTATCATGAACTACATCTTAGTATTGCTAAAGAATCAGGGAACAGGTGTGCGGAGGGAGTAGCCTATGGCGGTCTTGGAGATGCTTATTATGATATGCTTGACTTCAAACAGGCCTTTGAGTGTTGGAAACATAGTCTCAGTATCGCTCAAGAAATTGGGAACAGGCATTATGAGGGGGAGGCTTTTAGAAATCTGGGTGGGGCTCTTTTACGCCTGGGTGATTTTAAACAATCCATGGAGTACATGAAACAAAGTCTTGTTATATCGAAAGAATCGGGTGACAGGGCTGCGGAGGGAGCTACTTATAACGAATTGGGCAATGTGTATTCCCGACTAGGTAATTTTAAAGTAGCAGTAGAGTATCACAAACAAAGCCTTAGCATTGCTGAAGAGTTAGGGGATAGGGTTCAAGAGGCACAATCATGCCATTCATTAGGTCATAATTATGAATGGGTGGGTTCTTTGAGTGAGGCACTTGATTGTTATCGATCGAGCGTAAAAACCTTTGATGACATAAGAGCTCTTCTACAGTCAAAAGATATGTGGAAAATAAGCTTTCGTAATCTCCACCAGTGTGTTTACACTTCGTTATGGAGAACTCTTGTGACGACTGGAGAGACTGACGAGGCTTTGTGTACTGCTGAGCAAGGACGAGCACAGGCCTTGATCGATGTTTTGAAAGAAAAGTATGCAGTTGACTCATCACCGTCCGCTTTACCTGAACCTAAGGAAACAATTACCTATATATTAAACAATTTGACTAAAGAAACAGTTTTTGTTGCACTTAATGAAAATGCGATCAGTTTTTGGTTGCTGCGAAGAGGGAAACAGATTCTCTTTAAGCAAAAGGAAGTAGAACCTGATAGTTGCAAGTTGCTAATAGATGCTACTTTAAGAAACATTGGTGCAGGTGTTCGAGTCATGTGCGAGGATCGGTCAATGGATGAAGTGTGTGATGACCCGCCGTCCAACAGAGAAGCTGCTGAGGAAACAGACCAATCACCGACCTCCTCAGTCAATTCTTTGCGCCAGCTGTATGATGTTATTATTGGCCCCATTGCAGACTTGCTCGAAGGTGACCAGTTACTTCTTGTTCCAGATGGTCCATTTTGCCTGGCTCCTTACTCTGCGCTTAGTGAATCAATCAGGATTCACATCGTTCCCTCGTTGACCGCCTTACGACTGATCGCAGATGCGCCCGAGGACTTTCACAGTAGGAGTGGGGCGTTGCTCGTGGGAGATCCATGTTTGGAAGAAGTTACCAACCTGTTTGGTAGGCCCGTTTGGAAGCAGCTTCCATTCGCCAGAAAGGAAGTGGAGATGATTGGAAAACTTCTAAAGACCACATCTCTCACCGGACGATATGCGACTAAAGACGAAGTGATGAAAAGATTGGCGTCGGTTGCTTTGGTGCACATTGCCGCACACGGGAGTGCTGAAACTGGAGAAATTCTGTTGGCCCCAAACCCAGGTTGGACATCTCGCGTCCCTGCGAAAAAATACTACATATTAACAATGTCAGATGTACAAGCCGTTCGTCTGCGAGCAAGACTCGTTGTGCTTAGCTGCTGTCACAGTGGCCGGGGAGAAGTCAAGTCCGAGGGCGTGGTTGGTATCGCGCGGGCTTTCTTGTGTGCTGGTGCTCGCTCTGTTCTGGTGTCACTCTGGGCGATTGATGACGAGGCTACCATGGAGTTCATGAAACACTTCTACCAACACCTGGCGGAAGGAAAAAGCGTGACTGTGGCTCTTCACCAGGCCATGAAATCCCTGCGCGAGTCAGAGCAGTTCCGTGACTTAAAGTACTGGGCTCCATTTGTGCTGATTGGTGATGATGTAATGCTTGAATTTGGAGAAAGGAAATGAAACAGAATTGTAAGTTTAGTTTGTGTTTAACTTTAAAGAGAAGTAATTTTATGATAAACAAGGACAGCTAACTGCAAAGAAAGCTCAATTCTTGCCAGAGGAATAGTTGTAAAATCTGTCTAAATATTATTTCAATAACCAAGCCTTTCGCTGTTTATTAAAACAGGGGGAGAATTTTGTGAAAGGGTGCCGTGAGAAGATGTTCGTTTCCGTTGTTCCTTGATACCATAAGAAAATGTCTTATTTTTCTTTCACTAGCCTTTTCCAGGCGTCCGAACGTAGAGTGCAGAGTAAATAAAATTGCGTTCCCCACTATTTGATCGCCTGTTCTCGCACTAGTTAATGTTTCAACCGTTTGAGATAAAGAGCAAATGTTACCATTTCCCCTCAGATTTTTATCAATCGTACCTTTTAACTTTATGAACTTAATGACCTTAATGGAAGTCAAACCTTGCTCGACTATATGGTTCCGTTGAACGTTGTTTTCAATTGAGGCACCAGGAGTCTATTTGATTAAGGGAAATTATTAATGTGTTGCTTAAAATATGTCGTCGGCTTCGTGGGGAGTGTCTTCAATTTTTTTCGTTTTTGTCTCTTCCTATTTTTTTGCTGGCAAACAAAAAAAAAATTAAGCCCTTCACCTGAACTCCACAAACTTCTAAATTTAGAGCCTCAAGCGAAACTAATCCCTCACATATTTTTGGTTGGCAGAAGTGTCATCATACTCAAGACAAGAGAGGACTACTAAGCTAGTCTGACTGATCCATTGATGACGTCCATATGGCGTGATGCAGACTAATCCTGGGAACTTGTATGTAGTGTAAATGTCTTAGATGCAATGGCCGGATAAAAAAAAGAAAAAAAAAAAAGAAAAACAGTAAATCAGTAACAAATGAAAGGGAAAAAAAATGAAGTTACTGCATTAAGCCTTTGCTTTTGTGGCTCGAAATATATTTGGAGAGAAGGACATGTGCAGGCGCTCATTTTCCAAAATGGCACTTTACTTTATGAAGTAGATGTTTCGACATATTATTTTGCTCCTTTCGATGTAACGTTAAGATAACTGGACACATGAATTTGACGTTACATTTAATTTTTTTATAGTTGCATAACAAATAATATACTAACATTGTAAAGATTTTCTGAAGTCATTTTATAATTTTTTTTAAGTCATTACTCGTTTTAAGACAATATTGAGAACAATATTTTACTTAATTGTTAATTCAGAAAAAATGTGGTTACTTAGGCCAAATTTAACGGCTTATCTACCCATATTTAGAAGCAAGAACTTTAATTTTTTTAAGAATGACGTTTCTAGTGTTTTTAGTTTCGCATGTAAATATGATTTTCTCCAAATCGTAGAAATTGTGTTTCTTTTAAAAATACCATATCTTAGCCGCAAAAATTGTGATTGTCATTGTAACTAAGAACAGTCTCTAAGACCCTCAAAGTTAGAAAGAGCACAAAAGACCAAGCGATGAATTCAAACAGTCTAAGACTGCGAGTTAACTCACAGAAACCTGATTACAAGAGGGCGAAGACTCAAATACTAAAACATTTCTTACTAACTTGTGTTTGAATAACAACAACAAGTGATGTAGTTAGCCATGACCGGCTTAATAGGCTCAGAAGAATGATGATGCAATTATTATCTTAGAACTGTTCAGGGCTCGGTTGTTTGAAATCCCATTAATTTTTGAGAGAAAAGTTAAGAAATACGCAGTTTTTTTTTTTTTTTGTATTTTTTCTTTCAAATGATTTGTTTTTTGCTCTTTACAAGATGCCATAAACGAGTGGTCCTCTTATTTGCATCGTGGAATTATTTTATCTAAAGTCAAACAGTTTTTTTTTCTTTCCAGAGTGGGCGTCAATTCTAAATTGGCGCAATGGTCTTTTAAACAATCTGGCGCAGATCTTTTCATGTATATATGTAAGTAACCAGGTAAATAAGTAGGTATAGAGCATTCTTCAATTGGGTGTCGAAGTAATTTCGCGTTTGCTTTGGTTTTGTTTTACTATGCTTTCTGATTCGTCAGCAAAACTCGCGGCACTTTCTCAACCAATGGGAAGCAAAGCCAAAGCCAATCGTGCCTTGATGTTCAACGTTTTCCCGCGCTTGGCCAACTGTTACAGGTTACATGTATTTGCTTTGAATTCTGATTGGTTCACCGAACTGTTTACATCTGTTCTGATTGGTTAGAGTGATTACTTTGTGTTTGACACATACTCAATTGAAAACTGCTCTATAAAGTCAGTAAGTAAGCTAGCTGTGTTTACATGATACCGGACGACTTTCAAACCGGTGGATTCGTTTCCATATATAGTATTATTCATTATCAGTAAAAACGATATGAATTTTCAACCAAAAAGTTTTACCGGACAAGGAATCTCAATTTTTGTAGGAAAATTCATTCCGGGGTCTTGTAAACGGGACATGACTGTTTGTTTCATATTTCTATTAAGTTTCAACATTTCGTTACACAATGAAACTGATAGCTTCATCAAACCGGCTTTTGTTAATACGATATCAGCAGCGTTCAAGTCGTACGGGAATGAAAGTCTAACCGGTATCGAGTAAACCTCCCCATTACATAACAATAATATAGTAAGTGCGACTATTGTAAACATGAACATTAAAAAAGTGAAATCTGTAAAACGTGTTTGGTTTGAGAACAGTAGAATCCAAATATTTTATTTCATTTATTTTAAGCTGAGGGGGAACCGTCGAGGAGATTTTGCTGCATGTTGGCCAAAACAGCTTAAATATTTCATGAAATCGCTCTTAGAGCAGCGGGAGAAAAGTTTGAAATGATTTCTCCGGGTGAGAATAGAATACAATCAGCTTTAAATTCACACGAGGAACTTCAAAAGATTGGCCAATTTTTTTTTTTCAATCCATTTCCATCTGAGCCATCTGCAGACAAAAATGATTGACCCTAGTTTTTGCATGTTCCCTAGAAGGGTTATTTGTAAAACAAAATTGAACTATTATTTTAATGTTCCCATCCGATACAAATATGTTTTTTCGCTATTCAAAGTGACACTAAAAATAAGTGACACTTCCTCTTTAAAGACCTCCGAAGCCACTGTTAAGGTCCTTCTAAGACAGATTCATACCCAGTCACTGTTTCTATGTTTGTGGGCCGAGAGAAGAGTGGGTACGAGAGTGGCCTTTATTCACTCTCGTATCCAATCTTCGCGAGCCATAAAGATAAGAATAGCGACTGATTACGAGCATTATCCTTAGGCAGGTCACGAATAGACCAGCTTACAACTGAGTTTTACGTGCACAAGGAAGACTGGAACAGCGACTATCTTTCGACGCACCATCTTCGACATGCTAGATAAACAGCTGAAAGACCGTATATGAAAATTAAACACTTATTGGCTAAACTGAAACTGAATGACAAATGCTCACCTAAAATGGCTGATAAATGTATCAACCTGTAAATTTTGCATGACTCTCAGAAAAATTCAAACTATTTGACCGCTTTCGGTCGGCTCTGTTCTGTAACTTCGGGTACAGAATTCAGCCGTTTTGTTCTCATGTTAAATTTCCAAAACCACCGATTTAATTATCGATCTCGGATTGACTTCTAAATATCCCCCCACCACGTCACTCTGAAGATTAATAAACCCATCTCCCTTGCCCAAAGTCGAGTTCAACCGTAAATAAATCAGTTGTGCTTACATCTAAGACTGCAGATGGCCTGTCGAAGGATAAGGTGCGCGTTAGCGCTGTGCAAGTAACATTGAAATGGCTGAAAGATACTCCAGTGTTACGCCTTCTGTCATTATACAGTGCGTTTATAGACCAGCCCTCCCCATCTTCATCTTCCGAGATAGAACCCTAATAGATGTCTACAGGCATTGCATCCATCGTATCAGCTATATGGAAAGCCATTCGGTGCAAATTGGTCAATCTCGTTGATGCGTCAATTCGAAATTATCGATTTTTCAAGAAGTTTCGATTTCTAACGGATAGTATTTTTCTGTTTCGCAAAGTAGTGTTCATTGTAAACAATGAAAAATTAATTAATTTAAATGAATGGTCCCGTCCATTTTAGCGTGGAATATTATAAAATGGAGGGGTGGTTAATCATGTCTTATGTTTAAGGGGGGTAAGATTTTATGTTTTCATTGTGCAGATATCTCTAAGATCTGTTTGGTGTCCAATTTTGATACAAATTGACCCAATATTGAGCGCGTAATGACTTCATGTGCCATATGGCACTCTTGTACCGCTGTAATATTGAAATCGATGGGGATGTTAAGAGTGCCTGACTGTAACTTTCGAGAATCGCTGGCCAAGCTTGAAAAATCGAAACTCCTGATAATTTGCCTGAAGTTTACTTTTGGGGAACTATCTTCGAAAATATTATTTGAATGTTCTGGAAATTTATAGTTTTCGAGAATTTTGGAGAAAACGAAATTACGGGTTTTGCCTCATTAATTATGCAAAAATCTTACTCAAAATTAGCCAAGTTCAATACGCTTGTGTTGAAACAGTACGCAACGCTACAAAACGAGGTCGGTTTTGAATAAGAGCATAACTCACCTACTTTCTATCAATGGGATCTATGTAAACTTTTGTAGAACTTTGGAGGGTTTATGGCTTTTTGAAAAATTGACATTTTGAGGACTTCGCGATGAGGTGAAAATTGAGTAAGATTGAAGGTTTAAAATGCATCTTGGTATGTCAGGTATCGACTCGAGAGGAACATTGTGATAAAGTTTGGGTCTTCGTCTTTGATAATATGAAATAAAAAATCTGGGCAATCAATGCACGCGCTGACGAAAACCAAAGTTAGCGAGGCTTCGTTAACAAATTTGCATAATTCGCAACTGTTGAGAAAAAGCTGTTGTGGCGACTCGGTGAAAACATTGACCCAGGCTATCTTCAAATGGTGATTTTACCTCATATTGCATTTGCCTGTTTCGTTTTCTTGTTTAATAATGTGGTAGAAAAGGTCTGGACAAAAAAAATGCACGCCATCGGGAAAGAAAACATTCGCCAAATTCTGGTGGGAAATTTAGATAATGCAAATCTCCCAATAAATCTTTCTGCAAAGGAATCTGATTGGGAAAGTTTCGTGAAGAAACTATTTGACCGAAACACTCCATATCAAAGGAGTCAAATCAACCTTCAATTATCCGATTTCAACAAATAATTGTCGAATCTTAGCCTTTAAAGCCTTTAAAAATCAATAGTGCCAAACTGACACTCGCTATTGGGTTACCTGCGTCACGTCAATACCTGTCGACATGTTTTAAATAATATAATGCCCAGAAACCAACTTGTGCTGCGAAATTGCCATTTACAACAACTAGAATAAAGACCTTTATTTGCTGGCAAATAAGCGGTTTTGATAAAAATAAAACGTTCACAGGACACTGGAATCACGTTTAAAAAATACACGCTTGTCAAATGAGGTTAGAAAGTTAGACATGAAGGCGGTCAAAGCGAACATTTTTAATTAAATCAAGTTCGTTAAGTGGAATGCTTTTCAAATAGCCAGTCCAACCTTTTTCAGTGGCTTCCAAATAATGATCACTCAGAAGCGGGTCAGTTAAAAAAAAGAAACTCTCTGTTCGTGTTGTTTGATGCTGTACCTTCGCAAGCGACTGAAAAACAATGTCAGCCGGCAGGCCATACTTTGACGTAATTACTGGTATGAAATATCACACATGCACGAATACACACTTCAAAACCTGTGTGTCAATTTCTGTTTAACCAAAAAAATAACTCAGTTTATACCTACAGTCCACATTAGCTGTAGGGTATGCATTTATCTTTGTTGAATGTCAACAAGAGAAACACGGGTATCTCAGTGACACTGTGTACACGCAGTGTCTACCTTGTCATGTCACGATGAGTGTTACACAATGGCGTAAATTATAAGGGTTTGAATTGGAATTTACGGACGTGTTTTGGAGTCGAAAAGTAAAGGGCATGAATTGAACAAAAATGGCTTACCTTTTCTCCTTGATATGTTGCCAGTGTTTGTGTGCCATATTTTGCCCATTTCAGTACGATTCCAGTGGGTTTTAGGTTCGCTGAAAGTTTTCGTTTCTCTATACGGTATCCTACTATATATATCTATACTCCCAAAATCTTGGTCACTTCGGTATCAATAGTATTTTTAGAAAAAAAAAATTGCAACGTTAACAACGCAGTCAGTATAAAACGTGAGTCGCAGACGAAGAACTGTGGACCACGAACTGGGTATAAAAGAGGTAGTGCTAACGGTATAGGAGGACTATGGACTACGGACTGACGGCATGCCCTACAGTCCACATTGGCTGTAGGGCATGAATTTACCTTTGTCCAATGTCAACAACAGAAACACGGGTATCTTAGTGACACTGTATACACGCAAGGTCTACTGCATGCATGCACGGCATCTACATGATTGTGCACATGGTCTCACTGGTTGATCACGATCAATGATCATCAAACATCCTTTTGCACATTTATATATTTAATCTGCACTGCAAGAGCAAGTTTTCACCAAATCGAGCCCTGAAATGAATGCTAAAAATCTAAAATGCCGGGCTCTCTTCAGGGCGTATTAAAAAATTCAGCTGTTTCGCTGAGATAAAGCAAGATTTTATGTTTGCACTGTCGATCCTCACTATTTTATTCCCAGTCTATTTTTTGTTTCTCAAAAACAGCAATAAAGTTAAAGGGACAAAAACAACTACCGAAACTTGATTTTATACATCTTAAACTTATTGAAAATGAATACAAGAAAGATATGATTTTCAGACTTCCAGCTCTCCTTTAAGACTAGTGCGTACTACGTAGTCCTCCTATTACACACTTACCTTAGTACCTCTTTTATACCCAGTCCGTGGTCCGTAGTCCTTTGTCCGCGCATTACGTCGTATTCTGACCGCGTTGATAACGTGCGCAAGTCTTCGAAAGTAAACTACAGGGGACTGACGTGACCAAGATTTTGGAGATAGATACATATAGCAGGATATATAGCGAGGAAAATGTCCAGCAAACCTTTAAAAATCCACTGGAATCGTACTAAAATGGCCAAAATATGGCACACAAAACACTGGCAAGAGATCGAGAGACAAGGTAAGCCATTTTTGTTCAATTTATTCCCTTTATTTTCGATTCCAAAACACGTTCGTATACTCCCATACAAACCCTTATAATTTACACCATTGCGTAACACTCATCGTGACACTCAAATTACAACATGACAATAAAAAGGTCAAACGAATTTCTTTTGAACGCTCATAGAGCTTCGGCTACCTGTGATGTATGCAGTAGACATTGCGTGTATGCAGTGTCATTAAGATACCCGTGTTTCTCTTGTTGG
Source organism: Pavona decussata (assembly GCF_977016875.1). NCBI lineage: Eukaryota > Metazoa > Cnidaria > Anthozoa > Scleractinia > Agariciidae > Pavona > Pavona decussata. Next base: position 710,672 of record NW_028145463.1, read on the forward strand.
CATTCGATGTCCAAAGATAAATGCATGCCCTACAGCCAATGTGGACTGTAGGTATAAACTGAGTTATTATTTTGTTAAACGGAAATTGGCACACAGGTTTTGAAGCGTGTATCTGTGCATGTGTGTTTGTGGGCATCTTTTTTAAAGACATATCGACAGCTATTGACGTGACGCAGGTAACGCAATACCGAGTATCAGTTTGACAATATAATTTAATTCGACAATTATTTGTTGAAATCGGATAATTGAAGGTTGTTTTGACTCCTTTGATATGGAGTGTTTCGGTCAAATAGTCTCTTCACGAAACTTTCCCAATCAGATTCCTTTGCAGAAAGATTTATTGGGAGATTTGCATTATGCAAATTTCCCACCAGAATTTGGCGAATGTTTTCTTTCCCGATGGCGTGCATTTTTTTTGTCCAGACCTTTTCTACCACATTATTAAACAAGAAAACGAAACAGGCAAATGCAATATGAGGTAAAATCACCATTTGAAGATAGCCTGGGTCAATGTTTTCACCGAGTCGCCACAACAGCTTTTCTCAACAGTTGCGAATTATGCAAATTTGTTAACGAAGCCTCGCTAACTTTGGTTTTCGTCAGCGCGTGCATTGATTGCCCAGATTTTTTATTTCATATTATCAAAGACGAAGACCCAAACTTTATCACAATGTTCCTCTCGAGTCGATACCTGACATACCAAGATGCATTTTAAACCTTCAATCTTACTCAATTTTCACCTCATCGAGAAGTCCTCAAAATGTCAATTTTTCAAAAAGCCATAAACCCTCCAAAGTTCTACAAAAGTTTACATAGATCCCATTGATAGAAAGTAGGTGAGTTATGCTCTTATTCAAAACCGACCTCGTTTTGTAGCGTTGAGTACTGTTGCAACACAAGCGTATTGAACTTGGCTAATTTTGAGTAAGATTTTTGCATAATTAATGAGGCAAAACCCGTAATTTCGTTTTCTCCAAAATTCTCGAAAACTATAAATTTCCAGAACATTCAAATAATATTTTCGAAGATAGTTCCCCAAAAGTAAACTTCAGGCAAATTATCAGGAGTTTCGATTTTTCAAGCTTGGCCAGCGATTCTCGAAAGTTACAGTCAGGCACTCTTAAGTCGTTCCCTATATTATAGTCGGACCTCTGTTAAGCGGCCACCCTGGGGACTTTAAAAACTGGCCGCTTAATAGAGGTACAATAAAACTTGGGTAAAAATGGCAGTCAACGTAATTTTATTGCCTCTATATAGCAAAACGCTTGTTGAAAGGTGAAAATTTGTGAAGATGAATGCAAAAATCATTGAAACAAAACATTAAGTGCCCTGTATTTGCGCATTTCAAGTCCGTGCAAAGTTCTAGCTCTAACACAGAGAGCACGTAGTCGATAAGTACAGTCTTTTTTTAGTGTTGAGTATCTACAGAAAAATATGCAAATCTATGTAACAAAACATCAAGTTTCTTAGGCCTTTTCTTGCATCAACAGTCTGTAAAAAATTTAGCTCAAAGTATTTCACGGACGATTTATTTCAAATAATCCGTCACTGCTGTTTGCCGTTGTAGGGCTCGGAGTAACGAGGAGATCAAGTCATTTGCCTTTCCGATAGATTGGGCAAGGTCCTGGTAACCGTGGAACAGGGCAAAGTGTCGGAGATGATCGGTGTCATTATAGTGGAGATTAAATTGCAGTACTTGTTCTAATCAGTTATCACCTTCATATTATCTGTCACCATTTCGCTTGAAAAGGTAATTTGCTGTAAAAAAAAAAAAAAAAACAATAAATACTAAACTTGCAACAGCAAAAAGGTGGCCGCGGCCGCTTAATAGAGGTGGCCGTTGAATAGAGGTATCGAATACAGCATTTTACTGACAAATAATTCGGGACTTTGGAAAGTGGCCGCTTAATGGAGGGTAGCCGCTTAATAGAGGTCGGACTGTATAAAAAAGTTTAATATCAAACAATGAGTCCCACACCCCTGGGAGCATGATTTTCAAAGCCGAGTTCACTGCCGGTGTGTCTCGTAAAAGGTGCTTTAATTAGTCTCTTTGTTTCAAGATGCAAGTCTCCGGTTTTTTTAGGTGATCGTTATTACTACATCTTCTCCAAATGAGGGTGTAGCACGATACGAAACTTTTGCCTGAGGCAGGGGACCACACGACGCAAAATAAACTGTTCTGAATACGTTCCGTTGCCGGATCTCTTGCAGTGAAATGCACGTGCCAGACGTCTCTTTACGTGTAAATAAACCAAACTGATTGCAGGGCTGACACTACGGCAAAGGGCTTATTTATTAGGGGCCAATATTTTAACTAGTACAACTAGTTTTCTTCAGGGCCAGAGTTACAATGAGAAAACTAACAGCTCTTAAAAGTTTACTTTTAAACGTGAACATAAACGGTTAAAGGTTAACACGATACGTTATATGAGCCTCTTTGTGGGTACCCACAGTCTTCGTTTTCTTCGCGATTTTTTCGCAAATCTTCGTTTTTTTTAGGAAGATCTTGGTTTTATTGGATTAAAATGGTTTAAACGTTGTTGATAAATAGTTCACTTCAATAGCAAATTGCATAATGCACTGAAAAGCAATATAAACAGTTATTGAAACAATAAAGGATTGTTGGATTCTTTGAAGACGTTTGAACCCTATTTTAACATGCTAGCAGTCTTGCATGAGAAACAACATTAGACACTCGGCAGAAGAAATTTCACTAGCATCCTAGAGACTCACAAGAGAGTTGTCTATCTTAGCTTCAAATAGCTGCAGCGGATGCGAGCTAAGCCACAAAATAATGGAGGTACATTTCAGCTCTAAGAACATAATAGCTGTTTTTCAGATAAGAAGCAACAGCGCAACAAGCTATAGATCGTTTTCAAGTGACATCACGCATTGGCCCGCCGCCATATTGGTGTACCACTTTTGATTGCGTAATACGGCATTGGTAGGTCACAACTGCAGGGAGACTGGGCCGAGCTTCCGACGGGAACAGACGCTGTTTTCTGTGCTCTACGAATATCCTTCGAATGGCATAGAAAGAGGGCTCCTTTTCGTTTAGACACAATGTCAGATAAAGAGGGGAACGCCACGGAAATAGGTCAAGATAGTCGTAAAAGAAAAAGGACAACGCAAGGCTCTCAGACAGATGACGAACTTTTGACGGCGGGCGAAACGAATCCGTCCATGGCGGCGACGCTAACAGAAATCAACCGTAAACTCGACATTGCTCTAGCTGGAATAAAGGAAATCGAAGAGCTCAAGGAAAAACAGCGTATTTTGGAGAAAGAAAACTCCGATTTGAGAGAAAGCTTAGAGTTCGCTCATAAGTCCATAGTGACCAGGACTGAGAAAGCCGACGCTCAACAGAAGACGCTATCAACGCTCACCGAAAGTGTGAAAAAATTAACACAAGCTGTTGATGTGGAAAAGGAACGTGCTGTAAAGCTCGAAAGCCATAGCAGACGGAATAATCTTATTTTCTACAATATCCCCGAAGAGCGACAAGAATCCAGTTCTACGACAGAAACTCTGCTATACACCTTCCTAGAAAGAAACCTCAATATGGAGGAAGAAATTGATGAAATACCGATCGAACGGGCACATCGCCTTGGCAAGGTCAGGCAAGACAAGAAACCTCGCCCAATCATTGCAAAGTTCAGCTTTCACAAAGATAAGGAGCGTATACTATCGAATGCCCGTACACTAGCAGGCACAAATTATGGCATTTCACAGGATTTTCCGAGAGAGATCGTTGAAATACGGAAGGGTTTAATCAAGGCAATGAAAGAAGCAAAGAAGGAGGGTCATGATACAAAACTGGTTTACGACAAACTGTACATAAATGGTAAAAGATACAGACCGCAACCGTGAACAGAATATCAAGTGTCTTTACAGGAGCCTTTAAGCCGGACCCAACTTAAGTATACTTTTTTATGTTTTCTGTAATTAATGTAACTATTTGTTTAAACTCGTCTTTATTTCACTGTATGTCTTGTATATGGCCAAGTTTTGCAAAAGGACTAACAACCCTACGAATGACGTATGCAAATATCGGAGCACCTAGTTTTTTTTCTTTTACTTCTTTATAGATGGCTAAAATAACTTTATCTTCGCTTAATGTCCGAGGCTTAGCTAATGATGAAAAAAAGAGAGAATTATTTTATTGGCTTAAAAAGAAAATTTTTTTCTATTTATATGTTACAAGAAGTTCATTGTACGGAAAAGTCTTCTGAGAATTGGGCAGCTGAATGGGGCTATTCAGCTTTATTCAGTGGTCTGATGAGCAACAAATTAGGTGTCGCTATTCTTTTTAATAACAACTTTTCCTTCAAAATCTTGAGGCAGCTCTGTGATAAAGAGGGCAGATACATTATTGTTGATTTGGAAGTTGGTGAGCTGACCTTGACGATCTGCAATATTTACGCTCCGAATACAGATGATCCAGTTTTCTTTAAAACAGTGAGCGAACAAATGTTGTCATTTAAATGCGATGAAATTATTCTCGGCGGAGATTTCAATCTGATTTTGGATATTTTAAAAGACAAAAAGGGTGGGAAGCAAACAACACACTGGAATTCTTTAAAAGAACTTAAATCTATTCAGAATAATTTGGATCTGACTGACATATGGAGGGACTTAAATCCCGAGGAAAAAAGATACACTTGGAGACGGAATAGACCAGAAATACATTGTCGTTTAGATTTCTTTTTGGTTAGCTTAAGTATCGCGGGAAGAATCTCAAATGCTGATATTCTTCCTGGGTACAAAACCGACCATTCGATGTGTAAAATTGACATCAACTATCATTCAAATCCCAGAGGACCAGGTTTCTGGAAATTGAATTGCGCGCTTTTGAGTGAAGTTGATTATGTGAATGCTATCAAATCGACAATCACCGAAACAGTCAGCCAATACGAAAACGATGAAGGAGTCGATGAAGTGTTGCTGTGGGAAATGTTGAAACTTGAAATTAGAGATGCCTCAATGAAATATTCCAAAGCTAAAAATGATGAAGATGAAAAATAAAGAGGCAAACACTGAACGGGAGTTAGCCGCCCTAGAAAGGCAATTGGAACAGGATGTGAACAATGATAAAGAAGTTCTTGAGGAACAGATAAGATTGAAGAAAAATGAATTGGAGAGTATCATGCAGTACAAACCAAAAGGGGCCATAATTAGATCTAAGGCCAGATGGTACAATGAAGGTGAGAAAAATAGCAAATATTTCTTGAATTTAGAGAACAGGCATTGTAGGAGGAAAACAATAATGCAGATTAAGGCGAGTAACGGTTCATATGTTACGAACGACTTAGATATTTTAGAAGAGTGCAATTGCTGTTATAGTACGCTTTACGCTTCAAAAAACACCGCAGTGACATCTCCTGACGATCTGTTTTTTAGTCAGGAACACCCTACACTTAATGAGATCAATAAGCAAAAATGCGAAGGACTGATGACTGAAAAAGAATGCTTCGAGGCTCTAAAATCAATGGAATCCGACAAATCGCGTGGAACGGACGGCCTCCCAGCAGAATTTTATACAGTGTTCTGGGGGGATGTCTCTCCTTTCCTCGTAAGTTGCCTTAACAAAAGTCATCAGAAGGGTAAGCTTGCTATAACGCAAAGAAGGGGTATCATTTCTTTGATACCCAAGAAAGACAAGTCTCTACAAGAACTAAAAAACTGGAGACCCATTACATTATTAAACTGTGACTACAAAATTGCTTCCAAGGTGATTGCCTCTCGACTTAAGGTTGTTTTGGAAAATTTAGTAGATAACAACCAAACTGGCTTCTTGAAAGGGCGCTCCATTGCAGAAAACATTTGCTTGATTAATAATGTCATCTCATACACAGAGTCAAAGAACATTCCCGGGCTACTTCTCTTTGTTGACTTTGAGAAAGCCTTCGATACTATCGAATGGGCATTTATCGAGAAAACATTCCATCATTTTGGTTTCGGTTCTTCCTTTATAAAGTGGATAAATCTGTTTTATTGTGATATTCAAAGCTGTGTTATAAATAATGGTTGGTCGACAGGTTTCTTTGAATTGGGTCGAGGTGTAAGGCAGGGCTGTCCCCTCTCGCCTTACATTTTTATCTTGTGCGCAGAGGTGTTAGCAACTACAATTCGCAAAGACAATGAGGTTAAAGGAATCACAGTAGGCAGCACTGAATGTAAGCTTAGTCAATATGCAGATGACACCACGCTGATTTTGGATGGTAATCAAAATTCGCTTCAGCGCTCATTTTATATATTGGAAAAATTCGGTGAGGTTTCAGGTTTACGAGTAAATTGTGAAAAGACTGAAGCTCTATGGATTGGCTCCAAGAAAGGGTCAAACCAAATTTCATGCTCTGATAAAAATCTGAAATGGGCGGATAGCAAGGTTAGAGCTTTAGGTGTTTGGTTCTGCATTAATTACGAAGAAAGTAAGAAGTTAAATTATGAAGAGAAAGTTCATAAGGTAGGCGAAATTTTAAATAATTGGGGAAACAAGAGATTAACCTTGATCGGTAAAATTGCAGTTATCAAGGCTCTTGCTGCGTCACAACTTGTTTATGTGATGTCGTCAACTACGTCGTGCTCAAAATCATTGAAAGAGATAAATGACCTTCTTTTCAAATTCCTTTGGGATTACAAGGGCGCCAAATTAAGCGGACTGAAATGATAGCAGGTTACCAAGATGGTGGTCAAAAAATGTTAGACAAAATGGAATTTAATAAGGCTTTAAAAATATCATGGATACTTAAATATCTTTCAAATGACTCTAAATCTAAATGGAAGCGCTTTTTCGAGTTTCATTTGTCTAAGGTAGGCGGAAAGTTGGTTTTTCTCGGTAACTTGTCACCAAAAGATGCCCAAAATCTCAATATAAAAGATGCTTTCACCCAAGAACTTATTGAGTTGTGGGCAGACTTAAACTATAAGGATTCCTTTGCCTCCCTAGCTGAATTTAGTGCTGGCCATATTTGGAATAACTCGTTGATCAGAATCGCAGCCAAGAGTATCTTCTATAAACAATGGGTCAATGCGGGGTTGCTAAAAGTCAATGATTTGATGACAAGCGATTCAAGGCTTATAACTTACAGCTCTTTTAAAGACAAGTTTTGCCTTCCTGTTTCCTTCCTCGAATTCTGTGGAGTAACTTCGGCAATCAGGAGTGCTATGAGTTCTTTAAAATTGACATCGCCAGATAAAAAAATTCAAGAAAATGTACTCCACATACTAAACTCAACAAATAAACCAAGACAGGCAGCCTACAAAATCCTCATCAATAAAAAATGTACTCGCCCTGAAAGGAGCCAAAAGAAATGGTTAAGGGACTATCAAATTGAAAACGTGGAGAATTTGGACTGGGAGTCAATTTATCTACTGCCTAGGTTATGTACAGTTAGTACGAAACTAAGGAACTTCCAGTTCAAATTTCTCCATGGGAAAACCGCTACAAATTCATTTTTGTATAAAATTGAACTTTCGGAAACAAATCTCTGTTGCTTCCGTCAAACAGCACAGAAAACATTGCTTCATCTTTTCTGGGAGTGCCCGATCACACAGGCCTTTTGGAATAGTGTTGAAGTATTTTTCGTTTCCGCTGATTTAATTCCAGCCTCACAAGTTTTAACGTTAAGCCATTGTTTAGGTCTTAAAGGAGATAAAAACGCCTCCTTATTGAATCATTGTTTACTTCTTGGCAGATATTATATTTACTCCTGCAAATACAAGGACGTTAAACCATCGTTAATTGAATATCTTAATCAAGTTAGATGTAATTTAAAAGTAGAAAAACATGTTTCTATTGTTACAGGAACACAAAACGCTTTCCAGCAAAAGTGGCACCAAATACTTCAGTCATTATAACTCCTCAATCTTTCCTTTAAACAACCCATAAAATAGACGATTATACTTGAATAATTTGAAGGTTCTCCTTTAACAAAAAAAAAATAATAATAATAAATAATAATAATAATAATAATAATAATAATAATAATAATAATAATTAATCCTATATTTCTTGGCCCTTTAGTTTCTTTTTCCTTGATGTTCCAGTTTTGGTGTAATTGTTTTTTTCTTACTCTTATTAAGTAATAGCGTATCTGTTAGTGCTGTTTCTCTTAATTTTTGTCTTTATTAGTAGTGTAACGTTTAGTAGAACTGTTTTGTAAAAGGTACATGTAAACTGTCAGATATTACTTAAAGTACTGTAATTCTTGGTAATTAATCTAACTAAATAGTTTCTAACATAGTCTTCTATTGGCATGTCAATATTGTACTGTATTGTAAGTATTGTAAATGTAAGGAAAGTATTGTATAATAAAATTATTTAAAAAAAAAAGGTCACAACTGCAATTGATTATCCCCACTAGTAAAAATGGATTTAAACAAAAGCGAATCAAGCTCCGAGGATAATTCGAAGGTTGCCTATTCTTTTCCGATTTCTGAAAATGCAAAGAAGCTGGATTTGCCGGTCAGAGATCGATATTTGCAGAAAATATCCACAATCGGAATCGATCTAGTGTTGATCGAGGGGGAAGCACTTTCAGCCTGACTGTTTACCTCCGGTCGAATCCACAGATATCTTGTGTTTTCTCGTTTTGGAGACAAGCTTCTACACTCATTATTTGACATCTGCAGCTACCTTTTTTTTTTGATCCACAGTGTATTCTTTTCCGAATTCAGCGATTGTTTAATCTTTTCCATGCGATTTATAGTTTTTGAGTTTTGACGTTGCTCACAGTGTACCAAGCTGTTGCATTCATTTGCCTCTATCTCTCTTATTATTTGTGCTATAGTGCTACTTTTTTTTTAATGGATAGTGTATTCTAATCCGAATTCAACAAAAGTTTAAGCTTTTTCATACGTGTGTAATTTAACGAAAATTGACTTACGCGTTGACAAGCTTTTGCATTCATTTGCCTCTTTCTCTCACAATATTTGACCTATGCGGCTACTTTTTCTTTAATCCACAGCGATCAGCAATACTTTAATCTTATCCATACAATTTATAGTTTTTGAGTTTTGACGTTGCGCGCACAAGTAATTGAATTTTTCCGGCGTGTAATTGAACGAAAATTCAGTCACGCGTTCACAAGCTGTTGCATTCATTTGCCTGTATCTCTCTTACTATTTTTCCTATGCTGCTTCTTTTTTTTTTTTTTCAATCCACAGCGCATTGTTTACGAAATTCAACGAGAGTTTAATCTTTTCCATACGATTTATAGTTTTTGAGTTTTGACGTTGCGCGCACAAGTAATTAAAATTTTCCGACGTGTAATATAACCCGAATATAACGCAAATTGCGTTACGCGTTCACAAGCTGTTGCATTCATTTGCCTGTATCTCTCTTATTATTTGTGATGTGGTGCTACTTTTCTTTTAATGCATGGTGTATTCTAATCCGAATTCATTGAAAGTTAAAGCTTCTTCATACGATTTATAGTTTTTTTTTTTAATTTTGACTTAGCGCGCACAAGTCATTGAATATTTCCGGTGTGTAATTTAACTAAAATTTGGGTTACGCGTTTACAAGCGGTTGCATTCATTTGCCTTTACCTCTTTCATTATTTGTGCTATGGTGCTAATTTTTTTAATTCACAGTGTATTGTTTTCCAAATTCAGCAATAGTGTAATCTCATCCGTACAATTTATAGTTTTTGAGTTTTGACGTTGCGCGCACAAGTAATTGAAATTTTCCGGCGTGTAATTTAACGCAAATTGCGCTACGCGTTCACAAGCTGTTGCATTCATTTACCTGTATCTCTTTTATTATTTGTGATTTGGTGCTATTTTTTTTTAATGGATAGTGTATTCCAAGCCAAATTCAACGAAAGTTTAAGCTTCTTCATACAATTTAAAGTGTTTGAGTTTTGACTTAGAGCGCACAAGTCATTGAATATTTCTGGGGTGTAATTTAGCGCAAAATGACTTACTCGTTCACAAGCGGCTGCATTCATTTGCCTCTATCTCTCTCCTTATTTGTGCTATCTTGCTATTTTTTTCTAATGAATAGCGTATTCTAATCCAAATTCAACGAAAGTTTAAGCTTTTTCATACAATATATAGTTTTTGAGTTTTATCTTAGCGCGCACAAGCAATTGAATTTTTCCGGTGTGTAATTTAACGGAAATTGACTTACGCGTTTACAAGCTTTTGCATTTATTTGCCTCTATCTCTCACATTATTTGACCTATGCGGCTACTTTTTTTTAAATTTATATTGTATTGTTTTCTAAATTCAGCAATTGTTTAATCTTATCCATACAATTTATAAATTTTGAGTTTTGACGTTGCGCGCACAAGTAATTGAAAATTTCCGGCGCGTAATTTAACGCAATTTGCGCTACGCGTTAACAAGCTGTTGCATTCATTTGCCCGTATCTCTTTTATTTTTTTTGCTATGGTGCTACTTTTCTCTTAATGGACAGTGTATTCTAATCCGAATTCAACGAAGGTTTATGCTTCTTCATACGATTTATAGTTTTTGAGTTTTAACTTAGCGCGTACAAGCAAATGAATATTTCCGGTGTGTAATTTAACGCAATTTGCGCTGCGCGTTCACAAGCTGTTTCATTTATTTGTTTTTATCTCTCTTATTATTTTTGCTATGGTGCTACTTTTCTTTTAATGCATAGTGTATTTTAATCAGAATTCAGCGAAAGTTTAAGTTTCTTCATACAATATATAGTTTTTTAGTTTTAACTTAGCGCGCACAAGCAATTGAATTCTTCCGGTGTGTAATTTAACGAAAATTGACTTACGCGTTGACAAGCAGTTTGCATTCATTTGCCTCTATCTCTCACATTATTTGACCTATGCGGCTACTTTTTTTAATTCACATTGTATTGTTTTCCAAATTCAGCAATAGTTTAATCTTATCCATACAATATATATTTTTTGAGTTTTTGACGTTGCGCGCATAAGTAATTGAATTTTTCCGGCGTGTAATTGAACGAAAATTCAGTTACGTGTTCACAAGCTGTTGCATTCATTTGCCTGTATCTCTCTTATTATTTGTTCTATGCTGCTACTTTTTTTTAAATCACAGTGTATTGTTTTCGTAATTCAGCAATAGTTTAATCTTATCCATACAATTTATAGTTTTCAAGTTTTGACGTTGCGCGTACAAGTAATTGAAATTTTCCGGCGCGTAATTTAACGCAAATTGCGCTACGCGTTAACAAGCTGTTGCATTCATTTGCCCGTATCTCTTTTATTTTTTTTGCTATGGTGCTACTTTTCTTTTAATGGACAGTGTATTCTAATCCGAATTCATCGAAGGTTTATGCTTCTTCATACGATTTATAGTTTTTGAGTTTTAACTTAGCGCGTACAAGCAAATGAATATTTCCGATGTGTAATTTAACGCAAATTGCGCTACGCGTTCACAAGCTGTTGCATTCATTTGCCTCTATCTCTCTTATTATTTGTGCTATGGTGCTACTTTTCTTTTAATGCATAGCGTATTTTAATCCAAATTCAACGAAAGTTTAAGCTTTTTCATACAATATATAGTTTTTGAGTTTTATCTTAGCGCGCACAAGCAATTGAATTTTTCCGGTGTGTAATTTAACGAAAATTGACTTACGCGTTTACAAGCTTTTGCATTTATTTGCCTCTATCTCTCACATTATTTGACCTATGCGGCTACTTTTTTTTAAATTTATATTGTATTGTTTTCTAAATTCAGCAATTGTTTAATCTTATCCATACAATTTATAAATTTTGAGTTTTGACGTTGCGCGCACAAGTAATTGAAATTTTCCGGCGCGTAATTTAACGCAAATTGCGCTACGCGTTAACAAGCTGTTGCATTCATTTGCCCGTATCTCTTTTATTTTTTTTGCTATGGTGCTACTTTTCTTTTAATGGACAGTGTATTCTAATCCGAATTCAACAAAGGTTTATGCTTCTTCATACGATTTATAGTTTTTGAGTTTTAACTTAGCGCGTACAAGCAAATGAATATTTCCGGCCGTGTGTAATTTAACGCAAATTGCGCTACGCGTTGACAAGCAGTTTGCATTCATTTGCCTGTATCTCTTTTATTATTTGTGCTATGGTGCTACTTTTCTTTTTATGCATAGCGTATTTTAATCCAAATTCAACGAAAGTTTAAGCTTTTTCATACAATATATAGTTTTTGAGTTTCATCTTAGCGCGCACAAGCAATTGAATTTTTCCGGTGTGTAATTTAACGAAAATTGACTTACGCGTTTACAAGCTTTTGCATTTATTTGCCTCTATCTCTCACATTATTTGACCTATGCGGCTACTTTTTTTTAAATTTATATTGTATTGTTTTCTAAATTCAGCAATAGTTTAATCTTATCCATACAATTTATAAATTTTGAGTTTTGACGTTGCGCGCACAAGTAATTGAAATTTTCCGGCGTGTAATTTAACGCAATTTGCGCTACGCGTTCACAAGCTGTTTCATTTATTTGTTTTTATCTCTCTTATTATTTTTGCTATGGTGCTACTTTTCTTTTAATGCATAGTGTATTTTAATCAGAATTCAGCGAAAGTTTAAGTTTCTTCATACAATATATAGTTTTTTAGTTTTAACTTAGCGCGCACAAGCAATTGAATTCTTCATGTGTGTAATTTAACGAAAATTGACTTACGCGTTGACAAGCAGTTTGCATTCATTTGCCTCTATCTCTCACATTATTTGACCTATGCGGCTACTTTTTTTAATTCACATTGTATTGTTTTCCAAATTCAGCAATAGTTTAATCTTATCCATACAATATATATTTTTTGAGTTTTTGACGTTGCGCGCATAAGTAATTGAATTTTTCCGGCGTGTAATTGAACGAAAATTCAGTTACGTGTTCACAAGCTGTTGCATTCATTTGCCTGTATCTCTCTTATTATTTGTTCTATGCTGCTACTTTTTTTTAAATCACAGTGTATTGTTTTCGTAATTCAGCAATAGTTTAATCTTATCCATACAATTTATAGTTTTCAAGTTTTGACTTTGCGCTTACAAGTAATTGAAATTTTCCGGCGTGTAATTTAACGCAAATTGTGCTACGCGTTCACAAGCGTGTGTATTCATTTGCCTCTATCTCTCCTATTATTTGTGGTATGGTGCTACTTTTTTCTTAATAGATAGTGTATTCTAATCCGAATTCAACAAAAGTTTAGGCTTTTTCATACGATTTTTAGTTTTTGAGTTTTGACTTAGCGCGCACAAGTCATTAAATTTTTCCGGTGTGTAATTTAACGAAAATTAGGTTACGCGTAGTCACAAGCGAAACTTTCTTGTGTCCCAAAAGTAATGTTGGAACAAAGTCAATATTAAAGTTATTCCAGCTTTAAGCCGCTCTTTCTGAAACGAAGTGCTTTTCGCAAACACGATCGTGCTCTAAGATCTCTTCGTTGAGGTCGTTATGACTTATCACTGAAATCCAGCGTGATCTTCTCCCCTCTGACAATTCTTCAGCTTTTTCACCTTGATTTGTAACGATGGAAGGCACCCTTGCAAAGTATATCCTTTTATCTCGTCCAGTTTTCCTGCCACAGCCAACAATCAGACACAAAACGATGTTCTTCGCAAGCGCCGCTACTAGTTTGTTTACAATTTTGGTACACCAATATGGCGGCGTAGCAACGGTAGTCAAGGATTTGGTCACGTGAGTGAAAACGATCTAGAGCTCTCGAAAGCAAGAGACAACAATGATAAGGTTTGTAAAGACAAGGATCTGTTAGACAGTCATATCCGTGAAATCTTCACGCAGCGAGATACAATAGCAGAAGCATTAATTCACGAGTTAAGAAATCCACAGATCCTGTATCTTTAAAGATAACATTTATTTAGCGCTACCTAAAATCTTGAAGTCAATCCAAGCCGATGAGCCTTAACAAATGCCACAGAGCTAGCATACACAATGGCATATCAAAACCTAATCCTTACGGCTCTTAGTGATCAGTATGAAACCCTCCATTTAGTATATTTGAGAATTCCCCCTCACAATCAAGACAAACACCATCAGAGAGCGGTCGCATCACATTTTGATCTAAAGAGAAGATTCTCTTATGAAAAAGGAAAATCGCTTACAGAATTACTTGTAAAACCAAAGCTGAAAAGGCCTTTATCAACACCACAGACACACAGTGGGAGTCGCGCAGGTCTGTCAACCCCACTGATTTTAACACACAGAAATGTGGTCAAATGCCAAAATTCAGAAATAAGAGATATTTTCTGTAGTGTTTACGAGTTTTGACAGTTTTATATCTGAGTGTTCAATTTAATCACGCAAATTTTAGTCAATTTTCAGATTTTCGCTTCAATCTTAAGATCTTCGTTTTTTACGCGGTGATCTTCGCGTCCTCGATTTCTTCAGAAACACCCATAGAAAGGCTCTTATATGGAAGAGTTATCTTGAAATAAAAGTCAAGAATCGCAGTTCTACTTAGGAAGGAACATTTTGTCAGAATTGAATTTAAAATCTTCAATTTTTAATCTTTTAGCCTGTTTAGACCAGTTCAGCTACCTCTATACTGAAATCCTAAAGTATGACCATTCAAATGAAAGCTACTGAGCAGCACTTTTGGTTTCCAGTGATACTGTTTGGTACCGTACATGGTGGTTCTAACTTTTGAGTCCGTGGAGAAAATCTTGAATGTCTCCAAGATTTGCGGAACTGTAGACCATTTTTTTTATTTGTCAACTTTCATAAACCAGTCATTAATGCTTATCCTGGGTTAGCCTAATCGTACTTGGAACGACTACTATGATGGATGCAGCCTGGGAGATTGACTTATTGTCTCTGCGTTCCACCGCCAAAATATGTCTTGGGTACAAACCGAAATATTCCAGATCGAAAACGAAGGCTTGTTAGTATGAACGGTTTCCAGTTGACTGAAGAGGGGAAAACCCATGTCTATTGTGAAGCAGATTTAAATGAAAACTATTCAGCACTGTCTTTTTTTGGAGAGATCTATTTAAAGGTGTAAATCATTTAGCCAGTTTAGCAGGCGCTGTTAAGGCGGGGGTAAACCTGAAAGCCGTTTTCATGCCACTTAAAATCGGTTTAATGAAAATATCTCGTTCACGTTTCAAGCAATCCAAAAAACTCTGTGCTAATCCCGTGAATCTATGTTGTGGGGTGTTTTGTGAATTTTTGGTTGATTTTTGGGTATATTTGGAAGGAGATAGTTTTTCTAACAGGATTGGTATAATTAAGAAAAATAAGAAAAATTGAAGATTTAGTGAAGTTTTAAAATTAGAATTTGTAGTTAATAATTAATAGACGGAAGCCAAGTTAGTCCACTAGCAACCTGAGGTGTTCTTGCGTAGGTATCAACTGCCTGTTGTTGTTCAAAAAAACATTTTCTTTCTTTTATCCCTTCTTTAAACCTCTTAAAATTCCGTTCAAATTTACATTTACCCCCACCTTAAGAGAAAGGGAAAACAGACACGCGCGCGAATTGCTTGGAACGGCGCGCGCGTGAGCGTTTGCACTCCCCTCGCTTCTCGCGCGTGCCTGATTCCCTATCCCCTCCCCTCTTCTTTATAGCACCAGACACGCAGGCTATCTGACAAATTCCAACAGCTCCAATACAAAACCCCAAGAAACAAAGACATTTATGGAAACTTGCAAACGTTTAAACACACATCTAAGAATTTTGAGCGTGGTTTGAAAGTTATTTAGGGAAGTTTACGGCTTCACTGGGTCAATTCTAGCTAGAAGACAGAGGGAAGAAATTAAGAAGAATTTTTTTAGATTCCATTTTTCTTCAGTTATAATCCTAAATCGATCATTACTACTATGCACTCTCTATCGATGGAAACTGTAATAATGGTATAAACAAATACATAAACATTGATAAACAAGTTTCTGTCATTTTTGAGATTAAAAAGTTACCATATCATCTGCATTCAATGTAACCTGCTAAAAACATCCCTAATTTCAGTTTCCTAGTTTGGGAAAAAAGCAGTTACAAATGAAGAGATTTATGTGACTTCGTCACTGACTTCATTGCCAAAACATTTGGACGGTCAGTGCGAACTAACTAGTGGTCAGTTACATGTTTGTCGTTGTTGTTGTTTTTGTCAAGACAAGGTTCAAGGTTAATTTATTTCACACTATTTACATAAAATTAACATAGAAAGAAAAGTATTGTTACAACAGATGATTACAAGATAAAATAATTACAGTACAGATTATAAAATGTGTGTGGTGGTCAAAGTAGCAAAGGCTTTCTAAGTGACCACCACCTACTTTTAAGTAAACAAAGAAATGACACTGAGCTTTATTAATTGGGATATTACAAAATGTAAGAAATGTTTATAGAGCCTAATACAAGAGAGAATAACATGTTGTAGGAATTAAAATACTGTGGAAGATTGCTGGAACAGTTGATGGATTGTTATATAATTTAAATGCCAGTGAGCAGATCTTGAATCTAACAACATTTTCAAATTTTAACAATAGACAGACAATAGGTCATTTCCGAGTTACTTTAAACGTCATTATGAAAGCGAGGCTTCGTGTACAAATTTTAATAAAAAAAATTATTTTTTCAAACATATATAATTTTCACATGAAAAGCTCAGCTTAGCAACTCGAAAATGGCCTGATGGCAGCAGCCCTTGTTAGAATTTCTTTCACTTTCTGGGCTTCGAGTCTCCGTTGACCAAAATAAACGAAGGTTCAAAAGACTGCCCAGCAGGGGACCCCGTAGGGTAGAAGAGCTGTCATCTTCAATTTAAACGCCTCGAATAATTGAAAAAAAAAACCCTTGATCTCCAAACACCTCTTTTTTTTTTGTGAGTTAGATTCGTGGCATGAGAATGAGTTTCGACTATGAACGTTTCTGATCAAAAAGCGCTCCTGGCGAATTAAAGTACGTCGCTTCTTTAGTATGTTTTGGTTGCTTATTCCCTTAACTAAACCGTTGGAGTATAGCCCTCGGAATTTTTGTGGTGGTGGTAGTAAGGGGGGGGGGGGGGGGGGGGGTCTTATAAGGCTCTTTTCTCCAAACCAAATTATGATATCCTCCGATACCATTTTTCAGACAAGGCCCAGCCTGTTCTAAGAACTGGTAACTTTACGCAGCGAATAAAATGTATTGGTTGATGTACATTTTATCTGCTGGATAGCAATTAAATTTATCCACTGGAGAGAGTTGTCCACTCTTTGAACAACCGGGTGTGCTGGCCTCTAAAATGGTTTCTAGAATCCATTCCCGTTTCTGTAAAATCCATACCCGTTTTTAAACTTTCAGAGCACAATGGTTAAAATTTCTACCCTCTTTCAGACCAAAACGGCTCAAACATCATACCCTTTGGGGCCGCATGCACATACTGATACAGCTTACATAGTGGAGCCCCCCCCCCCCCCCCTCCCCCTCTCCTGGGCAAAAAAGTTTTAAAAATGTGAAAGGAAGTAAAAACAAGAGAAAAAGCAGCAGCAGCATATCTTGTTAGTGCCAGCTTTTGGCGCGATTAGATCATCATATAACTGTCCAAGAATGATCATGAGTCAGAACAGGCTCTCATACGTGGTTTCATTTCAGATACCAGAAAGCGAAGTACATGGAATTCGAAAACAACTTGAAGTTCGAAAACAAAATAATCATTTATTTTAGCTGGTTGACAAACATCACACATTTTCCCCTAGGGTTATTCCCTCTCTTTGTAAACAGACCATTTGTCCATGAATGGATAAATAGAGAATATTACACGGCGACGCAAAGATATGAATTTTATTTTCGAATGGTAAAAACAACTTTTTACGAACGAGCGCAGCGAGTGAGTAAAATATTGTTTCTAACAAAAGAAAATAAAATTCTTATCTTCGCACCTCCGTTCAATATCCTCTTTTTTATTATATAGACACATCTATCGCTCGCCATTTTTCACCGACTGTTTTCACAAACTACAAAAAAGAGCGGAAAATGACATCATCAATATCCTCACTAGTGAGGATATGGAAAATACACCTCTCGGGTCCCGGATGTAGTTTCGTATTTATTTTTTTGTACCAGTGGTGTATTTTCCAGTAAAACACTCGTGTCTGATGTTTCGCTAGATTCGTGGCGCGGCCACTTGCAGGGATGTGTCGTTGACCAGACGTGAAAGGGAGTGATTTTTGAATGATTAGCTCAGGCCTACAAACAGGGAAGCATTACATTCGAAAACGAAGTATAGAGCTCGCAAACGAGAAAAAAAAGAAACACCCAAAATACTAAAACTTGAAAACGAATCTACAGCCACTCCTTTGTTGATTTTGTTTGTTAAACGTCAATTCACGAGGAATAAAGCACACTCTTTCGTTGATTTTCGAGGTGAGTAATTTCTTACTAGCTGCGAATTCAGTATTTGAACTTTCTGTTTCTGAACTCGGTGACGCAATTATAGTTATTGCTTGAAATCTAAAAATAAAGCTAAAAAGAAACCCAAAAATATAGAAGACTTCCGCCGTTATGCTATAAAAAGACGCGTCCTCATGTATAATCCTCGAATTTGTTCTGGACTTAACGAATGTCGCGCAGTTTTGATTTAATTAAAGTGAACTTTTAAGCAAGAGGTAAGTTACAACCTGGCAATTTTGAGATTCTGTCATTCCTTGGTAGCTGTTAAACGTTAATTTTTCAAAGAGATTACGATCGTTGTGAATAACGTGCAATCTACACTCACTACCTTCGGTAAAATGTTTATCTCCACACGGCCCTTGCGTCGCCAATTTAATGTGATTTTGGAAACCATGTTACAAGACGAGTAACTTGTTTATTTGTTTTTCATTAAATTGCTTATTTGCTTGCAGAATCGTCATTTCAGTGTACTAAGTTGGTTGGAATTGACTCCAAGAAGGATCGATTTGGGAAAGCAGTCAACGGTAAGTCATCACGGCTTAGTATCAGATACGCGCAGCTTAAGTAATCGTTCCTTTGCACATAAGCAGATAAGAGATGCAAACTATTCACGTATTATTTGTGTACTTTGTTTAAGATCCGCTGCTTTAGTCTACGCTTTTCACTGTATAACTCCAAAAATCCTCAAATTATGTTCCACTGCAATTTAATTTGCAGCCTCTCTAACTCACCCAACGAGTTACCATAGTTTCTGAGTCAGCCGAATTAAGATCAGAGTCTCACAAATGTTGTACTCATCCCTAGTACTACAGTACGCTACTCGCTTCTTCATTTTTTGTTTTTTTAAACAAACTCAGATGCACGTTGCTCTTCGAAATGTGTTCTTTGTTAAATCACTTAGAATCAGTTTGCCCAAACAAAACTTCCAATTAGAATCGGTCACATATGAAATTCTATACATCTGGTTTCTTCGTGGCGTTATATAGCTTCTTCATGAAATCCAGAATGCTCGATTGTTTCTGTGTTCTCAATCGACAAGAACATCATGGTGACTTTCGCGACTGCAGAGGACAACTCGTCGCAGCCCTGATAATCTGTGAACTCGGTAATACTGACTCGTAACTAAGATCAAAACGGATCCCGCTTTACTGTTCACACTGCCGGGACTGGTAAAGGAGAATCTTAACTGTTGTCATCCGTCTTCCGTCTCTATCATCACTGTTTAAATGAGTTGGAAGAATCTCATACAACTGTTGAAGTTACCATGTGACCATAATCTAACAGTAGCCGTTTTTTTTTCAGTTGTGTAAAAAATCTGTCGGCGTTATTAGAAAATTAACTTTAGTGAAATCTAAGTAACGCGAGGATTTCGTAACTTTTTGTAGGTTGTAGGTTTCCCGCAACACAAAACAAAAGAATTTGTCAAATTTTTTTGGCCTCGAAAGTGGCCACGGTCGCTAAAGGAATTTTAGCATTGGTCACTTACGAGAGAATCCTTGAAACAGTATTTTACTGAGGAACAAAATGGTTATTTACAAAATGGTCCCTCACGAGGTCGCTAACAAGAGAGTTTTTGAAACAGTATTTGACTGGGAAACAAAACGGTTATTTACAAAATGGTCCCTGTCGAGAAGTATTCAGTTATGAGGGAATTGACTCAGTGTAGTAGCTGCTGTTTTGTGCAATAATGGAAGCAATTGGTATCGAGTAAAATGCTTGGTCTGTGGTATAACATATCGTTCCCTGATGGTCCTTGATTCGGCAAACTAGAAATTACCCATTAAGCATGGATGTCTTCAACTTCAAAACTTTCTGTGCTAAAAATTCTACTACTTAAAAATTACTTGATCAACAAAAGTCCGTCCTTTAGGTTTGTAATTGTATGTCTGTTGCCGTTGTAATTGTATGTCTGTAAATAACTTATTTACAGAGTCATCATTCCTGTTTACTGAGTCTGATGGAACTGACTCCAAGAATCCCCGATCTAGAGAAGCAGTGAACGGTACAGCCTGCCGGTAAGGCATTTGCACGTGCCATGTAATAAGACCAACTTCCTCAATTCCTCAAATGACGTCATGTTAACTACCCGCTCAGTTCCTAGTTTCTAAGGCGGCCGAGTCTAGGGTCTTGCAAAACAAGTAATTTCCAACAAGGCATTTCTTTTGAACTTTACTTAATTTTACTTGATGTCTCTTCGCCCTTGAACTTGAAGTTGCCACAGATACGTTAAACGAATTGAAACAACAGAACATGGTTCTGTAATTATCCTTTCAACAAAACGGACAAAAGAGAAATGCAGCTTGCATCAAGCCCTTTTACAGGAATTCCGTGTCTGTCAGTGAAAATTTATGTGCGAAAGATATCAGAGTCAGAGAAATTAAGTACAAATGGGAAAGTTCTCAAACTTTGTCTTTTTCTAGGAACGTCCTTGGTGAAACCAAAGCACATTTGATAGGATCTCCGGTCATCGTCTAACTAAATGGCGGAGAGCGAGTCAGAAGATATAGTGAAGCATATGCAAGAGCTTAACATTGCTAAAAAATTGGGCGATAGAGAGTGGGAGGGAAATACCTACTCTAAACTGGCTGATGTTTATTACAGTCAGGGTAATTTTAAACAAGTCATAGAGTATCAAAAGCTACATCTTAGTATTGCTAAAGAATTAGGGAACAGGTCTAGGGAGGGAAAAGCGTATTGCAATCTGGGCGGTGCTTATCACCGTCTGCGTGATTTCCAAAAAGCCATAGAGTGCCACAAACTACATCTTAGTATTGCTAAAGAATTAAGGAACAGGGCTTGGGAGGCAATAGCCTGTTTCAATCTGGGCGTGGTCTACAACAGCCAGTGCAATTTTAAGCAAGCCATAGAGTATCACAAACTAGATCTTAATATTGCTAAAGAATTAAGGAACAGGGATGGGGAGGGAGGAGCGTATGGCAACTTGGGCATTGCTTATCGCGGTCTGGGTAATTTTAAACAAGCCGCAGAGTATCACGAACTACATCTTAGTATTGCTAAAGAATTAGGGGACAGGGATGGGGAGGGAAGAGCGTATGGAAACCTGGGCAATGCTTATGACAGTATGGGTAATTTTAAACAAGCCGCAGAGTATCACGAACTACATCTTAGTATTGCTAAAGAATTAGGGGACAGGGATGGGGAGGGAAGAGCGTATGGAAACCTGGGCAATGCTTATGACAGTATGGGTAATTTTAAACAAGCCGCAGAGTATCACGAACTAGATCTTACTATTGCTAAAGAATTAGGGGACAGGGATGGGGAGGGAAGAGCGTATGGCAACCTGGGCAATGCTTATCACAGTATGGGTAATTTTAAACAAGCTGCAGAGTATCACAAACTATATCTTAATATAGCTAAAGAATTAGGGGACAGGGATGGGGAGGGAGGAGCGTATGGCAACCTGGGCAATGCTTATTACAGTATGGGTAATTTTAAACAAGCCGCTGTGTATCACAAACTACATCTTAATATTGCTAAAGAATTAGGGGACAGGGATGGGGAGGGAGGAGCGTATGGCAACCTGGGCAATGCTTATTACAGTATGCTTGATTTTAAACAGGCCTTTGAGTGTTGGGAACATAGTCTGAGTATCGCTCAAGAAATTGGGGACAGGGATAATGAGGGGTCCGCTTTTAGAAAGCTGGGTGCAGTTCTTTTACGCTTGGGTGATTTTGAACAATCCATGGAGTACACGAAACAAAGTCTTGTTATATCGAAAGAATCGGGTAACAGGGGTGCAGAGGGAATTACTTATGACAGATTGGGCAATGTGTATTCCCGACTAGGTAATTTTAAAGTAGCAGTAGAGTATCACAAACAAAGCCTTAGTATTGCTAAAGAGTTAGGGGATAAGTTTCACGAGGCAGAATCATGCCATTTATTAGGTCATAATTATGAATGGGAGGGTTCTTTGAGTGAGGCACTTGATTGTTATCGATCGAGCGTAAAAACCTTTGATGACATAAGAGCTCTTCTACAGTCAAAAGATATGTGGAAAATAAGCTTTCGTAATCTCCACCAGTGTGCGTACACTTCGTTATGGAGTACTCTTGTGAAGACTGGAGAGACTGACGAGGCTTTGTATTCTGCTGAGCAAGGACGAGCACAGGCCTTGATCGATGTTTTAAAAGAAAAGTATGGAGTCGACTCATCACCGTCCGCTTTACCTGAACCTAAGGAGACAATTACCTGTATATTAAACAATTTAACTACAGAAATAGTTTTTGTTGCACTTGATGAAAATGCGATCAGTTTTTGGTTGCTGCGAAGAGGGAAAGAGATTCTCTTTAAGCAAAAGGAAATAGAACCTGATAGTTGCAAGTTGCTAATAGATGCTACTTTGAGAGACATTGCTGTAGGTGCTCAGGTAATGTGCGAGGATCGGTCAATGGATGAAGTATGTGATGACCCTCCGTCCAACAGAGAAGCTGCTGAGGAAACAGACCGATCACCGACCTCCTCTGTCAATTCTTTGCGCCAGCTGTATGATGTTATTATTGGCCCCATTGCAGACTTGCTCGAAGGTGACCAGTTACTCCTTGTTCCAGATGGTCCATTTTTGCTGGCTCCTTACTCTGCGCTTATTGAATCAATCAGGATCACCATCGTTCCCTCGTTGACCGCTTTACGACTGATCGCAGATGCGCCCGAGGACTTTCACAGTAGGAGTGGGGCGTTGCTCGTGGGAGATCCATGTTTGGAAGAAGTTACCAACGTGTTTGGTAAGCCCATTTGGAAGCAGCTTCCATTCGCCAGAAAGGAAGTGGAGATGATTGGAAAACTTCTGAAGACCACACCTCTCACCGGACGAGATGCGACTAAAGACGAAGTGATGAAAAGATTCGAGTCGGTGGCTTTGGTGCACATTGCCGCACACGGGAGAGCTGAAACTGGAGAAATTCTGTTGGCCCCAAACCCAGGCTGGACATCTCGCGTCCCTGGGAAAGAATGCTACATATTAACAATGTCAGATATACAAGCCGTTCGTCTGCGAGCAAGACTCGTTGTGCTTAGCTGCTGTCACAGTGGCCGGGGAGAAGTCAAGTCTGAGGGCGTGGTTGGTATCGCACGGGCTTTCTTGTGTGCTGGTGCTCGCTCTGTTCTGGTGTCACTCTGGGCCATTGATGACGAGGCCACCATGGAGTTCATGAAACACTTCTACCAACACCTGGCGGAAGGAAAAAGCGCGAGTGTGGCTCTTCACCAGGCTGTGAAATCCCTGCGCGAGTCAGAGCAGTTCCGTGACTTGAAGTACTGGGCTCCATTTGTGCTGATTGGTGATGACGTGACGTTTGAATTTGGAGAAAGGAAATGAAACAGAATGGTAAGTTTAGTTTGTGTTTAACTTTAAACAGAAGTAATTTTATGATAAACAAGGACAGCTAACTGCAAAGAAAGATGAATTGTTGCCAGAGGAATAGTTGCAAAATCTGTCTAAATATTATTTCAATAACCAAGCCTTCTGCTGTTTATTAAAACGAGGGGATAGCTTTAACTGAAAGGATGCCATGAGATGTTCGTTTTCGTGTTTCCTTGGTACCATGCAAAAATGTCTTACTTTTCTTACACTAGCCTTTTCCAGGCGTTCAGAAAATAAAAAGCAACGTAAATAAAATTGCGTTCCCCACTATTTTGATCTCCTGTTCTCGCACTAGATAATGTTTCAACCGTTTGAGATAAAGAACGAATGTTACCATTTTCCCTCAGATTTTTAACAATGGTACCTTTGAACTTTATGAACTTAATGACCTTAATGGAAGTCAAACTTCCGTATAACGTTGTTTTCATTTGAGGCACCAGGAGTCTCGTTAATTAAGGGAAATTATTAATGTGTTGCTTAAAATATGTCGTCGGCTTCGTGGGGAGTGTTTTCAATTTTGTTCGTTTTTGTCTCTTCCTTTCTTTTTTATTTTCTGGCAAACAAAAAAAAATTAAGCGCTTCCCCTGAACTCCGCAAACTTCTAAATTTAGAGCCTCAAGCGAAACTAATCCCTCACATTTTTTTTGGTTGGCAGAAGTGTCATCACACTCTAGACAAGAGAGGACTACTAAGAGAGTCTGACTGATCCATTGATGACATCCATTTGGTGTGATGCAAACTATCACGGGAACTTGTATGTAGTGTAAATATCTTAGATGTAATGGCCGGAAAAAAAAAAAGAAAAGCAGTAAATCAGTAACAAATGAAAGGGAAACAAAATGAAGTTACTTCATTAAGCCTTTGCTTTTGTGGTTTGTAATATATCTGGAGAGAAGGACATGTACAGGCTTGTTTTTAGTGCGCATTTTCCAAAATGGCACTTCACGTTATGAAGTATTCAAAATGTAATTTTTCTCTTTTCGATGTAACGTTAAGAAAACTGCACACATGAATTTGACGTTACATTTAATTTTTTATAGCTGCATAACAAATAACATACCAACATTGTTAAGATATTTTGATGTCATTTCATAAATTTTTTATGTCATTACTCGTTATCAGACAATATTGAGAACAAATCATTACTTAAATGTTAATTCAGAAGAAATGTGGCTACTTAGGCCAAATTTAACGGTTTATCTACCCATACTTAGAAGCAAGAACTTTGATTTTTAAAAAATGACGTTTGTCAGAGTGTTTTCAGTTTCCCATGTAAATATGATTTTCTCCAAGTGGTAGAAATTGCGTGTTCTTTTCTTAAAATACGATTATCTTAGCCGCAAAATTGTGCTTGTCATAACTAAGGACAGTCTCTAACATCCTCGTGTGTTTACAAAGTTAGAAAGAGCGCAAAAAACCAAGAAATCGATTTTAACAGTCTAAGACTGCGAGTTAACTCATAGAAACCTGATTACAAGAGGGCGAAGACTCAAAAACTCAGTAATTTGTGTTTGAATAACAACAACAAGTGATGCAGTTAGCTTTGACCGGCTAAATAGGCTCAGAAGAATTATGACGCAATTATTATCATTGAGCTGATCAGGGCTCGGTTGTTTGAAATCCCATTAATTTTGAGAGAACAAGTTAAGAAATACGCTTGGTTTTTGTCAAAAAGAATTCATTGCTTTTTTGTTTTTCACAAGATGCCATAATCGAGTGGTCCTCTTATTTTCATCGTGGAATTATTTTTTTTCTAAAGTCAAACATAAGATAATGTTTTTATTACAGGCTTTTTTCCGTTCAGAGAAGACGTCAATTCTAAATTGGCGCAATAGTCCTTTAAACAACCTTGCGCAGATCCTTTTATGTATATATGTAAGTAACTAGGCAAATAAGTAGGTATAGAGCATTCTTCAATTTGGTGTCGAAGTAATTTCGCGTTTGCTTTGGTTTTGCTTTACTATGTTTTCTGATTCGTTATCAAAACTCGCGGCACTTTCTCAACCAATGGGAAGCAAAGCCAAAGCCAATCGTGCCTTGATATCACAGGTTTTCCCGCGCTTGGCCAAGGTTACAGGTTACATGTATTTGCTTCGAATTCTGATTGGTTCACCGGACTGTTTACGTCTGTTCTGATTGGTTAGAGTACTTACTTTGCGTTTGACACGTACTCAATTGAAAACTGCTCTATAAAGTCAGTAAGTAAGCTAGTTGTGTTTACATGATACCTGAACGACTTTCAAACCGGTGGATTCGTTTCCATAGTATCGTTCAATGTCACTGAGTAAAAACGATGTGATTTCAACCCAAAATTTTTACCGGATAAGGAATCTTAATTTTTGTACGAAAACCCATTCTGGGGTCATGTAAACGTGACATGACTGTTTGTTACATATTTCCGATTAAGTTTGAAGATTTCGTTACAAAATGAAACTTACAGCTTCATCAAAACGGCTTTTGTTAATACGATGTCAGCAAGTGTTCAAGTCGTAAGGGAATGAAAGTCTATCCAGTATCGTGTAAACCGCCCCATTATAGAACAATAAGTGTAGCGAATATAATAAGTGAGACTGTTGTAAACATTAACATTAAAAAAGTGAAATCTGTAAAACGTGTTTGGTTTGAGAACAGTAGAATCCAAATATTTTATTTCATTTATTTTAAGCTGAGGGGGAACCGTCGCGGAGATTTTGATGCATGTTGGCCAAAACAGCTCAAATATTTCACAAAGAACCTCATGAAATCGCTCTTAGAGCAGCGGGAGGAAAGTTTGAAATGATTTCTCCGCGTGATAATAGAATACAATCAGTTTTAAATTCACACGAGGAACTTCAAAAGATTGGTCAGTTTTTTTTTTTTAAGTTTCAATCCATTTCCATCTGAGCCATCTCCAGACAAAAATGATTGACCCTAGTTTTTGTTTCCTAGAAGGGTTATTTGTAAAAAAAATTGAACCATTATTTTAATGGTCCCATCCGATACAAATATTTTTTTTCGCTATTCAAAGTGGCACCTATAAAAGGTGACACTGCCCCTTTAAAGACCTCCGAAGCCACCGTTAAGGTCCTTCTTGGACAGATTCATACCCAGTCACCATTTCTATGTTTGTGGGTCGAGAGAAGAGTGGCCTTAATTCACTCTTGTATCCAATGTTCGCGCGCCATAAAGATAAAAATAGCGACTGTTTACGAGCATTATTCTTAGGTGGGTCACGAATAGACCAGCTTACAACTGAGCAAACAAAAGAAATCAAAAGCCTTTCAGTTTTACGTGCATAGGGAAGACTGGAACAGCGACTATCTTTCGACGTACCATCTTCGACATGCTAGATAAACAGCTGAAAGACCGTTATGAGAATTAAACACTTATTGGCTAAAAAATCTGAACGACAAATTAACAACAAATGCTCACCTAAATTGGCTGATAAATGTATCAACTTGAAATTTTGCATGACTCTCGGAAACTTCCGGTATAGATTTCGGCCGTTTTGTTCTCATGTTAAATTTCCAAAACCACCGATTTAATTATCGATCTCGGATTGACTTCTAAGTATCCCCCCACCACGTCACTCTGAAGATATATAAACCCATCTCCCTTACCCAGAGTCGAATTCAACGGTAAATTAATCAGTTGTGTTAAGGACTAGCTCCGCCGCCAAAACTTTATTTCGCGCGCGCCTACAATACCGCCAGCTACGCAGGCTACTGTAAAAAAAAAAAACAATAAATACTAAACTTGCAACAGCAAGAAGGTGGCCGCGGCCGCTTAATAGAGGTGGCCGTTGAATAGAAGTATCGAATACGGCATTTTACTGACAAATAATTTGGGACTTTGGAAAGTGGCCACTTAATGGAGGGTGGCCGCTTAATAGAGGTCAGACTGTATAAAAAAGTTTAATATCAAACAACCCGGGGAGCATGATTTTCAACGCCGCGTTTACTGCCGGTGTGTCTCGTAAAAGGTGGTTTAATTAGTCTCCCTGTTCCAAGATGCAAGTCTCCGGCTTTTTTAGGTGATCGATATTACTACATCTTTTCCAATTGAGGGTGTAGCACGATACGAAACTTTTGCTTGAGGCAGGGGACCACACGACGCAAAATAAACTGTTTTGAATACGTTCCGTTGCCGGATCTCTTGCAGTAAAATGCACGTGCCAGACGTCTCTTTACGTGTAAATAAACCGAACTGATTGCAGGGCTGACACTACGGCAAAGGGCTTATTTATTAGGGGCCAATATTTCAACTAGTACAACTAGTCTTCTTCAGGGCCAGAGTTACAATGAGTTACATTTAAACGTAAGCATAAACAGTTAAAGGTTAACACGATACGTTGTATGAGCCTCTCTATGGGTACCCACAGTCTTCGTTTTCTTCACGATTTTTTAGCCTGCGTAGCTGGCGGTTTTGGAGGGCGGTAAAGCCGGGCCAAAAAGAGTGGTGCAGCTGCGGGTAAAATGTGGAGAGAACCGTGACAGTCGCGGCGAAGACGCGTCAACGAGCGGCTTTGACGCAATTTTCTCGTTGCCCTCGCCCCATTTCTCCGCGGCTTCGCCACTTGTTTTGGCCCTCGTGCCCGGCTTTTAATTGGATAGTGTATTGTAATCCAAATTCAACGAAAGTTTAAGTTTTTTCATACAATGTATAGTTTTTCAGTTTTATCTTAGCGCGCACAAGTCATTGAATTTTTCCGGTGTGTAGTTTAACAAAAATTGATTTACGCGTTCACAAGCTTTAGCATTCATTTGCCTCTATCTCTCACATTATTTGACCTATGCGGCTACTTTTTTTTAATTCACATTGTATTGTTTTCCAAATTCAGCAATACTGTAATCTTATCCATACAATTTATAGTTTTTTAATTTTGACGTTAAGCGCACAAGTAATTGAATTTTTCCGGCGTGTAATTAAACGAAAATTCAGTTACGTGTTCACAAGCTGTTGCATTTAAACATATTTTATTGCCGAAGTTTGCCCTAAGAGAAAAAAAAATCATCGAGAGGGCTCACTTCGAAATAACATTGAATTGAAAAAATTAACATTAAATAATAATTAGTCAGAGCGGCAGCAAAATTAACCAAAGGCAGCATTAAGCAATGCTAACAGGTGGAAAATATACAGCTAGGTACTTTTATAAAATCTCTTCGATTCAGATATAAAAGACTGGACATGAAAAAATAGATCATTATTTTGCTTAGGAGAAAGTAACTGTGATCCAAACAGAAAAACTGATACTACATGTATTTGTGCTTTAGACATAGAAAACCACCTGTCAGCAAATATGCGAGCAGCAGAGGAGAGCAGGTTAATTCTAGGGGCAGAATAAAGTGGACATTCAAGAAGAAAATGCTTAATTGTCTCGCTGTAGAAACCACAAAAACACACGGGGCTTTCTTTACAACCTATTTTATAAAGATAATAGTTAAGCGCGCAAGTATATAAACGTAAACGAGTATGGAAAATTGCATTAAATCTATCAATAGCAAAATCATAAGTAGTGTTATAACTAGGTACATTGTAATATGAAAATAAAGCTTTTTTAAAAGAACCAATGGATTCGAGGCAACGTATGTCAAAACTAATGTCATTCCACAAGATAGTAGTTGAGGGAAAAAAAGATCTTTTAAAACGTTCAGTGCGGCTTGCGAGAAGAGAGTAATTTGATGCCGTACGTAAGGAGTAAGTTGTCCTTTCACTACTTGTAAGGGTAATAAATCAACTAGATAACTAGGACAAAAATTATTAACGATCTTAAAATATAACAGCAATTTATGAATGGCTCTTCTAGTTTTGAGATCTTCCCACCCAAGTTCTTGCATAAGACGATGCTTGTTGGTCCCCTTCATAGCCCCGGTTACGATTTTAGCTGACTCATATTGCGCATGCTCGAGGAGATGGCTTTCGCTTTCAGTACATCCGTCCCATAATACGTCAGCGTATTCCATTAGAGGACGCACCAAAGATTTGTACAATTTTCTTAAAGTGGTTCGGTCAACCGTGTACTTGATACCTTTTAGAATATTAAGCCTTTTGCATGTATCTCTCTTATTATTTGTCCTATGCTGCTCCTTTTTTTTAATCCAAAGCGTATTGTTTTCCAAATTCAGCAATAGTTAAGTCTTTTTAATACGATTTATAGTTTTTGAGTTTTGACGTTGCGCGCACAAGTAATTGAAATTTTCCGGTGTGTAGTTTAACAAAAATTGATTTACACGTTCACAAGCTTTAGCATTCATTTGCCTCTATCTCTCACATTATTTGACCTAAACTGCTAATTTTTTTTTAATTCATATTATATTGTTTTCCAAATTCAGCAGTACTCTAATCTTATCCATACAATTTATAGTTGTTTAATTTTGACTTAGCGCGAACAAGTAATTGAATTTTTCCGGCGTGTAATTGAACGAAAATTCAGTTACGCGTTCACAAGCTGTTGCATTCATTTGCATGTATCTCTCTTATTATTTGTCCTATGCTGCTCCTTTTTTTCTAATCCAAAGCGTATTGTTTTCCAAATTCAGCAATAGTTAAGTCTTTTTAATACGATTTATAGTTTTTGAGTTTTGACGTTGCGCGCACAAGTAATTGAAATTTTCCGACGTGTAATATAACGCAAATTGCGCTACGCGTTCACAAGCTGTTGCATTCAATTGCCTGTATCTCTCTTATTATTTGTGATATGGTGCTACTTTTTTTAATGGATAGTGTATTCTAATCCAAATTTAACGAAAGTTTAACCTTGTTCATACGATTTATAATTTTTGAGTTTTAACTTAGCGCGCACAAGTCTATGAATATTTTCGGTGTGTAATTTAACGAAAAGTGGGTTACGCGATAGTTCAATCTTATCCATACAATTTATAGTTTTTGAGTTTTGACGTTGCACGCACAAGTAATTAAATTTTTCCTGCATGTAATTTAAGGTGGGGGTTTACCTGAAAGCCGTTTTCACGCCGCTTAAAATCGGTCAAATGGAAATATCTTGTTTGCATTTCAAGCAATACAAAAACCCTCCATTCATAACACAAATCAATGATTTGGGCTGTTTTATGAATTTTTGGGTAGTTTTTAGGTATATTTGGAAGGAAATAATTTTTCTTGAAGGATTGGTAAAATGAAAAGAAATAAGAAATGTTGAAGATTTAGTGAATTTTTAAAATTAGAATTTGTAGTTAATAATTAACAGACGGATACCAAGTTAGTCCACTAACAACCTGGGGTGCTCTTGCGTGGTTATTGACTGTCTGTTAGTGTTTCAAAAATCATTTTCTTTCTTCTATCCATTCTTAAAACCTCTTCAAATTTCATTCAAATTCAGGTAGAGCCCCACCTTAACGAAAATCCAGTTACGCGTTCACAAGCTGTTGCATTCATTTGCCTGTATCTCTCTTATTATTCGTGCTATGGTCCTACTTTTCTTTTAATGGATAGTGTATTCTAATGCAAATTCAACGAAAGTTTAAGCATTTTTATACAATTTATAGTTTTTGAGTTTTGACTTATCGCGCACAAGTCATTGAATATTTGCGGTGTGTAATTTAACAAAAATTGGGTTACGCGTTCACAAGTGGTTGCTTTCGTTTGCCTCTATCTTTCTCATTATTTGTGGTATTGTGCTATTTGTTTTCTAATGGATAGTGTATTCTAATCCAAATGCAAGGAAAGTTTAAGCTTTTTCATACAATATATAGTTTTTGAGTTTTATCTTAGCGCGCACAAGCAATTAAATTTTTCAGGTGTGTAATTTAACGAAAATTGATTTACGCGTTCACAAGCTTTTGCATTCATTTGCCGCTATCTCTCACATTATTTGACCTAGGCGGCTACTTTTTTTTTTAATTCACATTGTATTGTTTTCCAAATTCAACAATATCCTAATCTTATCCATACAATTTATAAATTTTGAGTTTTGACGTTGCGCGCACAAGTAATTGAAATTTTTTTTGTGTGTAATTTAGCGCAAACTCCGCTACGCGTTCACAAGCGGTTGCATTCATTTGCCTGTATCTCTCTCATTATTTGTGCTATGGTGCTATTTTTTTTTAATTAACAGTGTATTGTTTTTGAATTTTAACAATAGTTTAAATCTTATCCATACAATGTACAGTTTTTGAGTTTTGACGTTTCGCGCACAATTAAGTAATTGAAATTTTCCGGCGTGTAATTCAACGCAAATTGCGCTACGCGTTCACAAGCGGTTGCATTCATTTGCCTCTATCTCTCTTATTATTTGTGCCATGGTGCTACTTTTCTTTTAATAAATACTGTATTCTAATCCAAATTCAAGGAAAGTTTAAGCTTCTTCATACAATTTATAGTTTTTGAGTTTTGACTTAACGCGCACAAGTCATTGAATATTTCTGGTGTGTCATTTAACGAAAATTGGGTTACGCGTTCACAAGCGGTTGCATTCATTTGCGTCTATCTCTCTTATTATTTATGCTATGGTGCTACTTTTTTTTTAATTCACAGTGTATTGCTTTCCAAATTCAGCAATAGTTTAATCTTATCCATACAATTGATAGTCTTTTAGTTTTGACGTTGCGTGCACAAGTAATTGAAATTTTCCGACGTGTAATTTAACGAAAATTCAGTTACGCGTTCACAAGCTGCTGAATTCATTTGCCTGTATCTCTCTTATTATTTGTCCTATGCTGCTCCTTTTTTTTTAATCCACAGCATGTTGTTTTTCAAATTCAGCAATAGTTTAATCTTTTCCATACAATTTATAGTTTTTGAGTTTTGACGTTGCGCGCACAAGTTATTAAAATTTTCCGACGTGTAATTTAATACAAACTGCGCTACGCGTTCACAAGCTGTTGCATTCATTTGCCTGTATGTCTCTTTTCATTTGTGATATGGTGCTACTTTTTTTTTTTTAATTTATAGTGTATTCTAATTCAAATTCAACGAAAGTTTAAGCTTTTTTATAGGATCTATAGTTTTTGAGTTTTGACTTAGCGCGCACAAGTCATTGAATATTTCCGGTGTGTAATTTAACGAAATTTGACTTACGCGTTCACAAGCGGTTGCATTTATTTGCCTCTATCTCTCTAAATATTTGTCCTATGCTGTTCATTTTTGTTATAATGGACAGTGCATTCTTTTTCAAATTTAGCGACAGTTTAAGCTTCTTCATACAACTTATAGTTTTTGAGTTTTGACTTAGCGCGCACAAGCAATTGAGTCGATTCGGTGTGTAATTTAACGAAAATTGACTTACGCGTTCATAAGCTTTTGCATTCATTTGCCTCTAACTCTCACATTATTTGACCTATGCGGCTACTTTTTTTTTAATTCACAGTGTATTGTTTTCCAAATTCAGCGACAGTTTAATCTTATCCATACAATATATATTTTTTGAGTTTTGACGTTGCGCGCACAAGTAATTGAATTTTTCCGGCGTGTAATTGAACGAAAATTCAGGTGCGTGTTCACAAGCTGTTGCATTCATTTGCCGGTATCACTCTTATTATTTTTTCTATGCTGCTACTTTTTTTTAATCAACAGCATATTGTTTTCCAAATTCAGCAATAGTTTAATCTTATCCATACAATTTATAGTTTTTGAGTTTTGACGTTGCGCCTACAAGTAATTGAATTTTTTCCTGGGTGTAATTGAACGAAAATTCAGGTACGTGTTCACAAACGGTTGCATTCATTTGCCTCTATCTCTCTTATTATTTGTGCTATGGTGCAATTTTTTTTTTAAATCACAGTGTCTTGTTTTTTCAAATTCAGCAATAGTTTAATCTTATCCATACAATTTATAGTATTTTGAGTTTTGACTTTGCGCGCGCAAGTATTTGAAGTTTTCTGGCGTGTAATTTAACGAAAATTCAGTTACGCGTTCACAACCTGTTGCATTCATTTGCCTGTATCTCTCTTATTATTTGTGCTATGGTGCTACTTTTCTCTTAATAAATACTGTATTCTAATGCAAATTCAACGAAAGTTTAAGCTTTTGCATAAAATTTATAGTTTTTGAGTTTTGACTTAGCGCGCACAAGTCATTAAATATATCCGGTGTGTAAATTAACGAAAATTGACTGACACGTTTACAAG
This sequence comes from Pavona decussata, assembly GCF_977016875.1. NCBI lineage: Eukaryota > Metazoa > Cnidaria > Anthozoa > Scleractinia > Agariciidae > Pavona > Pavona decussata. The sequence continues at coordinate 744,436 of NW_028145463.1, forward strand.
TCGTTGCTTTCATTTGCCTCTATCTCTCTTATTATTTGTGCTATCGTGCTATTTGTTTTCTAATGGATAGTGTATTCTTATCCAAATTCAACGAAAGTTTAAGCTTTTTCATACAATATATAGTTTTTGAGTTTTATCTTAGCGCGCACAAGCATTTGAATTTTTCCGGTGTGTAATTTAACGAAAATTGATTTACGCGTTCACAAGCTTTTGCATTCATTTGCCTCTATCTCTCACATTATTTGACCTAGGCGGCTACTTTTTTTTAATTTCACATTGTATTGTTTTGGAAATTCAGCAATACCTTAATCTTATCTATACAATTTTATAAATTTTGAGTTTTGACGTTGCGCGCACAAGTAATTGAAATTTTGCGGCGTGTAATTTAACGCAAACTGCGCTACGCGTTCACAAGCTGTTGCATTCATTTGCCCCCATCCCCCTTTATTATTTGTGCTATGGTGCTACTTTTCTTTTAATAGATAGTGTATTCTAATCCGAATTCAACGAAGGTTTAAGCTTCTTCATACAATATATATTTTTTGAGTTTTGACGTTGCGCGCACAAGTAATTGAATTTTTCCGGCGTGTAATTGAACGAAAATTCAGGTACGTGTTCACAAGCTGTTGCATTCATTTGCCTGTATCACTCTTATTATTTTTTCTATTCTGCTACTTTTTTTTAATCAACAGCGTATTGTTTTTCAAATTCAGCAATAGTTTAATCTTATCCATACAATTTATAGTTTTTGAGTTTTGACGTTGCGCCTCACAAGTAATTGAATTTTTCCTGCGTGTTTTTCAGGTACGTGTTCACAAGCGGTTGCATTTATTTGCCTCTATTTCTCTTATTATTTGTGCTATGGTGCTACTTTTCTCTTAATGGATAGTGTATTCTAATCCAAATTCAACGAAAGTTTAAGCCTCTTCATACGAATTATAGTTTTTGAATTTTGACTTAGCGCGCATAAGTCATTGAATATTTCCGGTGTGTAATTTAACGAAAATTAGGTTACGCGTAGTCACAAACGAAACTTTCTTGTGTCCCAAATGTAATGTTGGAAACCAGTCAATATTAAATTTATCCCAGCTTTAAGCCGCTTTTTCTGAAACAATCGTGCTCTAAGATCTCTTCAGTGAGGTCGTTACGACTTATCGCTGAAATCCAGCGCGATCTTCTCTCCTCTGACAATTCTTGAGCTTTTTAACCCTGATTTGTAACGATGGAAGGCACCCTTGCAAAGTATATCCTTTTGTCTCGTCCACTTTTCCTGCCACAGCCAACAATCAGTGACAAAACCATGTTCTTCGCAAGCGCCGCTACAATTTTGGTACACCAATATGGCGGCGTAGCAACGGTAGTCAAGGATTTGGTCACGTGAGTGAAAACGATCTATTGCTCTCGAAAGCAAGAGACAACAATGATAAGCTTTGTAAAGACGAGGATCTGTTATACCCTCATATCCGTGCAATCTTCACGTAGCGGGATACGATAGCAGAAGCATTAATTCACGAGTTAAGAAAGCCACGGATCCTGTATCTTTAAAGATAACATTTATTTAGCGCTACCTAAAATCTCGAAGTCAATCTAAGCCGATAAGCCTTAACAAATGCCACAGAGCTAGCATACACAATGGCATATCAAAACCTAATCCTTACGGCTCTTAGTGATCAGTAAGAAACCCTCCATTCAGTATATTTGGGAATTCTCCTCACGATCAAGACAAACACCATTAAGAGCGGTCGCATCACATTTTAATCTAAAGGGAAGATTCTCTTATGCAAAAGGAAAATCGCTTAAAGAATTGCTTGTAAAACCATAACTGAAAAGGCTTTTATCAACACAACGGACACACAGTGGAACTCTCGCAGGTCTGTCAAACCCACTGATTTTAACACACAGAAATGAAGTCAAATGCCAAAATTCAGAAATAACATGCAGATATTTTCTGTAGCGTTTACGAGTTTTGACAGTTTTATATCTCAGTGATCAATTTGATCACGCAAATTTTGGTCAATTTTTAGATCTTAGCTTCAATCTTGAGATCTTCGTTTTTTCCGCGGTGATCTTCGCGTCTTCGGTTTCTTTGGAAATGCCCATAGAAAGGCTGTTGTATGGAAGAGTTATCTTGAAATAAAAGTCAAGAATCACAGTTCTACTTAGGAATGAACATTTTGTCAGAGTTGAATTTAAAATCTTCAATTTTTAATCTTTTAGCCTGTTTAGACCAGTTCAGCTACCTCCATTCTGAAATCTTAAAGTATGACCATACAAATAAAAGCTACTGAGCAGTACTTTTGGTTTCCAGTGATACTGTTTGGTACCGTACATAGTTGTTCTAACTTTTGAGTCTGTGGAGAAAATCTTGAACGTTTCCAATATTTGCGGAACTGTAGACCATTTTTTTATTTGTCAGCTTTCATAAACCAGACGTTAATGTTTATCCTGGGTTAGCCTAATCGTACTTGGAACGACTACTATGATGGATGCAGCATGGGAGATTGACTTCTTGGTCTCTGCGTTCCACCGCCAAAATATGTCTTGGGTACAAACCGAAATATTCCACATCGAAATCGAAGGCTTCAAGTGTGAACGGTTTCCACTTGACTAAAGAGGGGAAAACCCATGTCGATTGTGAAACAGATTTAAATGAAAACTATTCAGCACTGTCTTTTTTTGGAGATATCTATTTAAAGGTGTAAATCATTTAGCCAGTTTAGCAGGCGCTGTTAAGGCGGGGGTCAACCTGAAAGCCGTTTTCACGCCGCTTAAAATCTTTTACGTTTCAAGCAATCCAAAAACTTTCTGCTCATCCCGTGAATCTGTGTTGTGGGATGTTTTGTGAGTTTTTGGTTGATTTTTGGGTATATTTGGGAGGAGATAGTTTTCTAAAAGGATTGGTAAAATTAAGAGAAATAAGAAATATTGAAGATCTAGTGAAGTTTTAAAATTAGAATTTGACCGAAACCAAGTTAGTCCACTAGCAACGTGGGGTGCTCTTGCGTGGGTATCAACTGTCTGTTGGTGTTCCAAAAATCATTTTCTTTCTTTTATCCTTTCTTTAAACCTTTTAAAATTCCGTTCAAATTTACGTTTATCAAAGGGAAATCAGACGCACTCGCGAATTGCTTGGAACAACGCTCGCGTAAGCGTTTGCGCTCCCCTAGCTTCTCGCGCGTGCCCGATTTCCTATCCCCTCCCCTCTTCTTTATAGCACCAGACACGCAGGCTATCTGACAAATTGCAACAGCTCCAATATAAAACCCCAAGAAACAAGGACATTTATGGAAACTCGCAAACGTTTAAACACAGATCTAAGAAGTTTGAACGTGGTTTGAATGTTATTTAGGAGAGTTTACGGTTTCGCTGGGTCAAAACTGTATCACATTCTAGCTAGAAGACAGAGGGAAGAAATTAAGAAGAATTTTTTTTAGATTCGATTTTTCTTCAGTTATAATTCTAAATCGATCATTACTACCATGCACTCTTTATCAAGGGAAACTGTAATAATGGTATAAACAAATACATAAACATTGGTAAACAAGTTTCAGTCATTTTCGAGACTTAAAAGTTACCATAGCATCTGCATATAATGTAACCTGCTAAAAAGAGCCCTAATTTCAGTTTCCTAGTTTGGCAAAAAGCATTTACAAAGGAAGAGATTTATGTGACTTCGTCACTGACTTCATTGCCAAAGAATTTGGACGGTCAGTGCAAACTTACTTGTGGTCAGTTACATGTTTGTCGCCGTTGTTAGTTGTCGTTGTTGTTGTCCAGACAAGGTTCAAGGTTAATTTATTTCACACTATTTACATAAAATTAACATAGAAAGAAAAGTATAGTTACAACAGATGATTACAAGATAAAATAATTACAGTACAATTATAAAATGTGTGTGGTGGTCAAAGTAGCAAAGGCTTTCTAGTTGACCACCACCTACTTTTAAGTAAACAAAGAAATGACACTGAGCTTTATTGGGATACAGTCGAACCTGTATATAACGGCCACCCTCGGGACTTGAGGAACTGGCCGCTTAATACAGGTGGCCGCTTAATACAGGATCACTAAAAATACTCACTGGGCGTGGTCTAATGTCAATTTTAATGGCGTATCATACAAAACACTTCATGCAAGGAAACAATAGGACAATCAACACTCTTTCAAGCGGTCAATACTTCAACGTTCAGTGCCAACTTGTAACTTAATGGAATAATATACGTAACATTGTGTAAAAGTATTACGCAATAAATATAAATTGTCCTCTACTCTTCTACGGTATACAGTGCTCTATTTCTATGAGTTACAGTTCACAACAAAATATCTCATTCCGTCATTTAGTTGTTACGCTCAATGTTCAATGTCACATGGCTGAAGAACAAGCTAATTAAAGATGAATTCCTTGCTAGCACTAGAGAGTGAAGCATATTCAAAACAAACTTTTTTAGCGTTCGTGATATGGTGCTGTACTTCAGCACAGTGCGGACATCTCAAAGCGTTAACGATATTAAACGGCCGAGTATCAGCTTACAGTAACTTTGTACATATTATTCCTTTTTAGTGATGCCGGATCGCATTTTAAACACAATAAAATACCGCATTTAATAACGTATGGCTTAGTTTCCATTCAAGGGTGGCCGCTGAATACAGGTAAAAATAACAAAGAAAGACAAACATAGGACTGCTACAGGGTGGCCGCGGCCGCTTAATAGAGGTGGCCGCCTAATACAGGTAACAAATACAGTGTTTGTATGAGCGAACAATCGGGACTTTGAAAACTGGCCGCTTAATAGAGGGTGGCCGCTTAATACAGGGCCGTTATATACAGGTTCGACTATATTGCAAAATGTAAGAAATGTTTATAGAGCCTAGTACAAGAGAGAATTACATGTTGTAGGAATTAAAAAACTGTGGAAGATTGCTGGAACAGTTGATGGATTGTTATATAACTTAAATGCCAGTGAGCATATTTTGAATCTAACAACATTTTCAAATTTTAACAATAGACAGACACTAGGTCATTTCCGAGTTGCTTTGAACGTCATTATGAAAGCGAGGCTTCGTGCATAATTTATAATAGAAAAATTAATTTTTCAAACAAACATAATTTTGACATGAAAAGTTCAGCTTAGCAACTCGGAAATGGCCTAACGGCAGCAACCCTTGTTAGAATTTCTCTCGCTTTCTGGGCTTCGAGTCTCCGTTGACCAAAATAAACGAAGGTTCAAAAGACTGCCCAGCAGGGGACCCCGTAAGGCAGTTTCTAAGCGTTGCTATCTTGGATTTGAACGCCTCGAATAATTGACGAGAACTCCTTGATCTCCAGACACCCCATTTTTGTGAGTTAGATTTCTTGGCATGACCATGAAGTTCGAATATGAAGTTTCTGATCAAAAAGCGCTCCTGGCGAATTAAAGTTCGTCGGCGCCTTGGTATGGTTTGGTTGATTATTCCCTTAACAAAACCCTTGGGGTATATAGCCTTCGAAATTTTTGGTGGTGGTGGTAGTAGTAGCGGGGAGGGGGGGGGGGGGGGGGGGACTTATGCGGCTCTTTTCTCAAAACCAAATTATGTAATCTTTTGATACCCTTTTTCAGATAAGGCCTAGGCTGTTCAAAGAACTGGTAACTTTACCCAATGGATAAAATGTATTGGTGCATATACATTTTATCAGCTGGATTGCAATTAAATTTATCCACTGAATAGAGTTGTTCGCTCTTTAAACAACCTGGTGAGCTGCCCTCTAAAATTCACAGCGGCATTTTAATTTCTAGAATCCATCTCCGTTTCTGTAAAATCCATACCCGTTTTTAGACTTTCAGAGCACAATGGTTAAAATTTCTACCCTCTTTCAGACAAAAAAGGGCTCAAAAATCATACCGTTTGGGGCCGCATGCACATACTGATATAGCTTATATAGTAGAGTATCCCCGCCCCCCTCCCTTCTGGGCAAAAACGTTTTAAAAATGTGAAAGAAAGCCGTAAAAACAACAGAAAAAGCAGCAGCAGCATACATTGTTAGTGTCAGCTTTAGGCGCGATTTGATCATCATATAACCAAGAATGATCGTGAGTCAGAACAGGCTCTCACACGTGGTTTCATTCCAGATACCCGAAAGCGAAGCACCTGGAATTCGAAAACACCTTGAAGTTCGAAAACAAAATAATCATTTATTTTAGCTCGTTGACAAACATCATTCATTTTCTTCAAGAGTTATTCCCTCTTTTTGTAAACAGACCATTTGTCCATAAATGGATAAATAGAGGATATTACACGGCGACGCGAAGATATGAATTTTATTTTCGAATGGTAAAAACAACATTTTACGAACGAGCGCAGCGGATGAGTAAAATATTGTTTTTAACAAGAAAAAATAAAATTCTTATCTTCGTGCCTCCCTGCAATATCCTCTTTTGTTATTATATAGACACATCTATCGCTCGCCATTTTTCACCGACTGTTTTCATAAACAAGCGAGAAAGCGGGAAATGACTTCATCAATATCCTCACTAGTGAGGATATGGAGAAAACGCCACTCGGGTCCCGGAAGTAGTTTCGTATGAATTTTACCAGTGGTGTATTTTCCAGTAAAACACTATTGTCTAAAGCTTCGCTAGATTCGTGGTGCGGCGACATGCAGGGATGTGGCGTTGCCCAGACGTGAAAAAGAGTGATTTTTGAATGATTAGCTCAGGCCTACAAACAGGGGAGTACACAAATTAATAAGCTTTACATTCGAAAACGAAATATAGAGCTCGAAAAACGCGAAAAAAACAAAGAGACACCCAAAATACTTAAACTTGAAAACGAATCTACAGCCACTCCTTTGTTGATTTTGTTTGTTAAACGTCAATTCACGAGGAATAAAGCACACTCTTTCGTTGATTTTCGAGGTGAGTAATTTCTTACTAGCTGCGAATTCAGTATTTGAACTTTCTGTTTCTGAACTCGGTGACGCAATAGTTATTGCTTGAAAGTCTAAAAATAAAGTTAAAAAGAAACCCAAAAATATAGAAGACTTCCGCCGTTATGCTATAAAAAGACGCGTCCTCATGTATAATCCTCGAATTTGTTCTGGACTTAACGAATGTCGCGCAGTTTTGATTTAAAGTGAACTTTTAAACAAGAGGTAAGTTACAACCTGGCAGTTTTGAGATTCAGTCATTCCTTGGTAGCTGTTAAACGTTAATTTTTCAAAGTGATTACAATCATTATGTATAAGGTGCAATCTACACTCACTATTTTCGGTAAAATGTTGATCTCTATCCCGCCCTTGTACTTTGTAATATGCGTTGCCTAATGTGATTTTGGAAAGCCTGTTACAGGATAGTTATTTTACGAGTAACTTATTTATTTGTTTTGCATCAAATTACCTATTTGCTTGCAGAATCGTCATTTCAGCGAACTAAGTTGGTTGGAACTGACTCCAAGAAGGATCGATTTGGGAAGGCAGTCAACGGTAAGTCATAACGGCTTCGTATGCGCTTTGTTTAAGATCCACTGCTTTAGTCTACGCTTTTCACTGAGCAACTCCCAAAATTCCTCAAATTATGTTCCTCTGCAATTTAATTTGCAGCCTTACTAACACTCTCAATGAGTTGCCATAGTTTTTGAGTCAGCCGAATTAAGAGTCTCACAAATGTTTTAGTCTTCCTGAAGAGACTTGTATTTTGAATTTTACTTACCTATGAAGGATATTCATGAATCAAGATCTTTAGTTAAGGCAGCTTTTCTAGCCAGTAACGCCGCGAAACGGACGATACACTTACGCGAAAATGTTCGGCTCAGATTCAGTTGGGCGCTGAAGTCTAAACTCTATATTTCGCTTTGATATCTATAAAGTTTCAGGCAAAATCCAGTTAGCCCTCACATCCGAGTATGTATCTGTGAAACTGTAAATATTCATCCCACAACGGTAGATTGATGTGGGCGACAATTTTTAGTTTTCTTGTTATCCAAGCACGGCTTTCAGTTCCAGTAACGTCTACACTAAAAAGGGCAACTCTCTCTTAAAGGAGCCGAGTGTCACCTTAATATTTAGTGTCACTTTAAAAAGCTATAAATCATCTTTGTATCGATAGAACGTTGAAATATTGGTTCAGTTTTGTTAACAATTAATAACCTTACTCTTGTCCAGTATTAAAAATTATCTTCAGCTGCGGATGGCTAGGATGGAAATGGATTGCAACTTGAAAAAAATGGCCAATATTGCAAGTTCTTCCAGTGTATTATAGACGAATCGCCTAAAACTTTTTATAATTTGTTCTTCCTCGTAGAAATTTTCCTCCCGGTTTACTAAGAATAATCTCAAGTTAGAGAAAAGGGTTTTTGTCAAATATTTGAGCAGTTTTGTGCAACATACCACCCTTAGCTTGGTGCAGGAAAATGTGATCGCTTACGAGAAAAATCAGGATAATAGGCCTGTCAAAAGCTGCATGGATCCGCTAATTATTACTATTTGTTGATCAATGGAAATGAAGCAAATACACAAAGCTCCTTTGAGAAAAACTTATTCTAATTCAGGTAACTAGTACTACAGTACGCTACTCGCTTCTTCATTTTTTGTTTTTTAAACAAACCCAGATGCACGTTGCTCTTCGAAATGTGTTCCTTGTTAAATCACTTAGAATCAGTTTACCCAAACAAAACTTCCAATTAGAATCGGTCACATATGAAATTCTATACATCTGGTTTCTTCGTGGCGTTATATAGCTTCTTCATGAAATCCAGAATGCTCGATTGTTTCTGTGTTCTCAATCGACAAGAACATCATGGTGACTTTCGCGACTGCAGAGGACAACTCGTCGCAGCCCTGATAATCTGTGAACTCGGTAATACTGACTCGTAACTAAGATCAAAACTGATCCCGCTTTACTGTTCACACTGCCCGCACTAGTAAAGGAGGATCTTAGCTGTTGTCATCCGTCTTCCGTCTCTATCATCGCTGTTTAAATGAGTGGGAAGAATTTCATATAACTGTTGAAGTTACCATGCGACCATAATCTAGCAGTCGCCGTAGTTTTTTCAGTTGTGTAAAAAATATGTCAGCGTTATTACAGTGTTATTAGAAACTAAACTTTTCTGACATCTAGTAACGCTGGGATTTCGTAACTCTTTGTAGGTGGTCGCTTTAGATCCAGAAACACAAAAGAATTTGTCAAATTTCTCGGGCCTCGAAATTTGAGCAGTGGTCACTTACGAGGGAGTTTTTGAAACAGTATTTTACTGAGGAAAAAAAAACAGTTAAATCCAAAATGGTCCCTCACGAGGTCGCTAACTAGAGAGTTTTTGAAACAGCATTTGACTGAGAAACAAAACGGTTATTTACAAAATGGCCCCTCACGAGAAGTCTTGGCTTATCAGGGAGTTGACTCAGTCTAATAGCTGCTGTTTTGTGCAATAATGGAAGCAATTTGGTATCGACTAAAATGCTTGGTCTGTGGTTTAACATATCGTTCCCTGATGGTCCTTGATTCGGCAAACTATAAATTACCCATTAAGCATGGGTGTCTTCAACTTTAGAACTTTCTGTGCTAAAAATTCTACTACTTAAAAATAACTTGATCAACATAAGTCCTTCCTTTAGGTTTGTAATGGTATGCTTTGGCTGTAATGATGCGCTTTTTATCGGTAAAGCACGTTGTAAGATATTTTTAGTGTAGAGTAGATACATTATTGATAATACCCGACCTGTGAGAGAAATAAAGGGATAAGACATCTTCAAGAAAACTTCCGGGTCTTCAGGCAATGTCATCAATTGACAGAAAGTTTCGGGCATTTCGGTTTTAAAATTGCACTGATTTAAGGTAAACGAAATGCATCGTGGCGACTAATTCTAAATATTTATTTATTATCTGATGTTTACCTACGTCAAAACGAAATGTTGAAAATTTAGCTTTTCAGTGGCCAAATGTACAGAATCACATCCTGGGCAAAATTCCAATGTCTGTTGCGGTGATGTAACTATTCTTAATTTTTCAGTTTGCCTTGAGGTTTTTTTCTGGGCTTCTTCGCCACCTTTATTTTATTATTATCTAGCTGTCTTGTGATTCCTTTTATTGTGGCAAAAATAAACTTGAAACTTGAAACATAATAAATACATTATAATAAATTACATGTACATTACAAAATACAGTCAGCGGGTTTTTTCTTTTCTTTTTTTTTGTTTTTTGCTTTTTTTTTAATGTTCATCTTATGACAAAAAGTCCCAAAATGTTTTAGTTAACCCGTTTACATGATACATTTGAAAGGTCTTTTTACTACCACCTTTCTGTGAGCCTATCCACGTCAGCTCTTGTTTCATTTTTGTTGAATTTCAGACGTCATCCCAGATATTTCGCCAAAGTTGTCAATTATCGTAAGAAAAAGCTTTGAGAGATTCTACGTTTCTTGAAATCACTGTTGTATCGTCCGCAAACTATTTTTAAATTTTTAAAGGAATGCAAAGTCAAATTTCAATTCCTGAATATATTTGCTTGTCAAAGTTTCAACAAAAAAGAATATTTTCATTGGGTTATTGGCCGGTTTTCGGGCTGTAATATTTTGCTGCCGCTTCTTACATTTAAATTAGCTCTTACCTTTCCTTGTGCTAACTTTTGTTTTCCCATTTTGGCAGCTACTAGTTTTGAAGATAATGTCAGTAGACTGGATATTAATTGTTTGTTTTCAAATTTCTTATTGTAGAGAGTTTCTATCAAGTTTCCTGACGAAATTCCAACCGCATTTTGTAAGAGGTGAGTTAATAGCTTGTGTTAGGTTTTAGCCGATTGATTTGAAGGAGTTATTGACCAGGAGCAAGGAAATATACAATACATGGGATAACAAAGATTAGTGAGATGTCAAAAAATTCGTGTAAGGTGGGATCCGGCTCACTAATATTATAATATATTACTCACTATTATTTGGGAGTTTCTGAATTTCAGTTGGCTCATTCAAATGCTTCCTTTAACTGCATTCCAGTTAACTTGAAATTTTAAAACGACTCCCTGATGTTTTTATACTCAATCCCATTTGCTGACTGGGAAAATTATGTTGACATTTGTCTGTCGAAACGAAAATTTAAAACTCGGCCTTAATCGTGCCACGCTATACACGTAGCAACACGTAGTGGTAGTATGAAACAGCCATTTAGTAAGTTCAAAGATTTCTTATGACTCTTTGCGATGTTATTGAGAAGTTTTGTCGTTCTTAGTGCAGTGTTTCCTTGTCCTTCTGTAGTCGAGGCTCACAATGTCACGTCACAATCACTATTCCGTCATGTTATTGATTTTACATGAAAGCTTTAAAATTCTTTTGTGCCAAATGCGTTCGGGTTTTCTTGAACAGGTCGCAATAAAGTCTTGTCAGGTTTAATTTCCAGTTAGGAGCTATTTTATTTATTCGGGGAGAATTTATTCCGAGTGTGAGAACATTGGATATTCAAACCAACAAACAAAATGGTTGAGTCAATATCGTGTCACGTTGTGGTGAACACACTGATGCACAGGTTCCTCACGCGCGCTTGTCATGTATATGTCATGTGATAACTAAATTTGTTTACTGGGGATGTAAGGGGTACGAGGAGGGCGCCTTGTATATTCAGGTGTAATGAAGATGTGATTGTGTGACGCCTGGTGGAGAGGGTCGATGGGGGCAACTAGATTTACTTCTGAAAGTGTCGAGTACAAATACCTCAATATTATTCTTAATTCGAAAACCGTGCACCCAAAACTCAAAGTGAAGAAAACGAAGCTACCACAACTAGAAAGTGAAGCAACCGATACTGGGAAACGAAATATGTCGAAAACTCGTCAGCGAAGCACCTCAAATTCTAGGAATAGAAAAGGAAACGCGGAACTAACCCGAAAAAAAAACTCTCGGTTATTTTTACTACTTCATAAACATCATGCATTTGCGCTTTTTTTAAAACTAGGTATTAAAATACTGAGTTTTTATCGGTACAGCGAAGCACTTAAACCCAGAATGTGCAGTTCAACAGCTATTTCAACCTTTTTGGTCTTTGCTGTTTTTTGTTGTTGTCGTTGATTTTGTTGTTGTTGTATTTTTGTTTGTTTGCTTGTTTGTTTGTTTTTTGCCAGTCTGGATTTATTTTGGCTAATTAACCTTATCTAAGAAATGTTCTTTTATTAAAATAAGGGATAACTTTGTACTGTTATGCCTCTTCCTTGTTATCACCACCCAGTTCCTTTGTGAATGAATGGCTGAAACGACGTCTCGTTTTTATGATGTGATGCTGTCTCGACTTGATGATGAGGGCTTTGTGAATTACTTGTTCAGGGATGCACACCAAAAACTCGAAGACAAGCCAGCCCCAAATACAAGAATTTCTTCAAAGGGAAATCGAAACCACATGTTCCCTTTGTCTGTTTTCAAAGTCAACCCTCGACTAAAAATTGCTCCTCACTCGTGTAAGTCTAATTATTCCGTATTCCGTAGAGAATTTCATTTCTTTGATTAACATTAGTAACATTTAAAGTTTCTGTTTCGATTCTCGTTGCCGCAATTATTATAAGTACGTGACAATTGATCGAGCTAAAACTGAATGACATGCATGTTATTAGATGTAAATTACACCTCCCCAAGCACTCCTTCGTTTGTCTTGCCGTTGTAATTGTATGTCTGTAAATAACTTATTTACAGAGTCATCATTCCTGTTTATTGAGCTGATGTAACTGACTCCAAGAAGCCCCGATTTAGAGAAGCAGTGAACGGTACAGCCTAACGGTAAGTCATTTGCATGTGCCATGTTAATAAGACCAACTCGCTCAATTCCTCAAATGACGTCATGTTAACTACCAGCTCAGTTCCTAGTTTCCAAGGCAGCCGAGTCCAGGGTCTTGCAAAACAAGTCATTTCCAACAAGGCATTTGTTTTAAACTTTACTTAATTTTATTTATTGCTCTCATCGCCCTTGAACTTGAAGTTGCCACAGGTACGTTAAACGAATTGAAACAACAGAACATGGTTCTGTACTTATCCTTTCAACAAAACGGACAAAAGAGAAATGTAGTTTGCATCAAGCCCTTTTACAGGGATTCCGTGTCTGTCAGTGGAAATTTATGTGCGAAAGATATCAGAGTCAGAGAAATTAAGTACAAATGGGAAAGTTCTCAAACTTTCTCTTTTTCTAGGAGCGTCCTTGGTGAAACAAAGCACATTTGATAGGATTTCCGGTCATCATCTAACTAAATGGCGGAGGGCGAGTCAGAAGATATAGTGAAGCACATGCAAGAGCTTAGCATTGCGAAAACAATAGGCGATAGAGAGTGGGAGGAAAATGCCTATTATAAACTGGGTGGTATTTATTGCAGTCAGAATAATTTTAAACAAGCCATAGAGTATTACGAACAAGATCTTAATATTGCTAAAGAATTAGGGAACAGGTCGAAGGAGGGAGAAGCATATTGCCATCTGGGCAATGCTTATCACCGTCTAGGTGATTTTCAGCAAGCCGTAGATTGCCACAAACTACATCTTAGTATTGCTAAAGAATTAGGAAACAGGGCTTCGGAGGCAAAAGCCTGTTTCAATCTGGGCGTGGTCTACAGCAGCCGGTGCAATTTTAAGCAAGCCATAGAGTATCAAAAGCTACATATTAATATTGCTAAAGAATTAGGGGACAGGGAAGGGGAGGGAAGAACCTATTGTAATCTGGGCATTGCTTATAACAAGCGGGGTCACTTTAAACAAGCCATAGAGTATCACGAACTACATCTTAATATTGCTAAAGAATTAGGGAACAGGGATGAGGAGGGAATAGCATATGGCAGTCTGGGCAATGCTTATCAAGGTCTGGGTAATTTTAAACAAGCCGCAGAGTATCACGAACTACATCTTAATATTGCTAAAGAATTAGGGAACAGGGATGGAGAGGGAATAGCATATGGCAGTCTGGGCAATGCTTATGTAGGTCTAGGTAATTTTAAACTAGCAGTAGAGTGCCACAAACTACATCTTAATATTGCTAAAACATTAGGGAACAGGAATGGGGAGAGAACAGCCTATGGAAATCTGGGCAATGTTTATCAAGGTCTGGGTAATTTTAAACAAGCCGTACGGTGCCACAAATTACATCTTAATTTTGCTCAAAAATTAGGGAGCAGGGATGGAGAGGGAATTGCCTATTGCAATCTGGGCAGTGCTTATCACAATATGGGTGATCTTGAACAAGCCCTTAAGTGCTGGAAACAATATCTTAGTATCGCTCAAGAAATTGGGGCCAGGGATTCTGAGGGGTATGCTTTTGGACACCTGGGTGGAGCCTTTTTATCTTTGGGTGATTTTGAACAATCCATGGAGTACACGAAACAATGTCTTGGTATTTCGAAAGAAGTGGGTAACAGGGCTGCAGAGGGATATGGTTATGGCAAATTGGGCGATGTGTATTCCAGACTAGGTAATTTTAAAGAGGCAATTAAGTGTCTCAAACAAAGCCTTAGTATTGCAAAAGAGTTAGGGGACATTGTTCAAGAGGCAAACTCATGCTCTTTACTAGGTCATAATTATGAATGGGCGGGCTCTTTGAGTTTGGCACTTGATTATTATCGATCGAGCGTAAAAATCTTTGATGACTTAAGAGGTCGTCTTCAGTCAGAAGATAAGTGGAAAATAAGCTTTCGTGATCTCCACCAGTGTGTGTACACTTCGTTATGGAGAACTCTTGTGAAGACTGGAGAAACTGACGAGGCTTTGTGTGCTGCTGAGCAAGGACGAGCACAAGCTTTGATCGATGTTTTGAAAGAACAGTATGGAGTTGACTCATCACCGTTCGCTTCAGCTGAACCTAAGGAGACGATTACCTATATATTAAACAATTTAACTACAGAAACAGTTTTTGTTGCACTTGATACAAATGCGATCAGTTTTTGGTTGCTGCGAAGAGGGAAAGAGATTATCTTTAAGCAAAAGGAAATAGAACGTGATAGTTGCAAGTTGTTAATAGATGCTACTTTGAGAGATATTGGTGTAGGTTGTGTTCGGTGTATGTGCAAGGATCGGCCAATGGATGAAGTATGTGGGGACCATCCGTCGAACAGAGAAGCTGCTGAGGAAACAGACCAATCACCGACCTCCTCTGTCAATTCTTTGCGCCGGCTGTATGATGTTATTATTGGCCCCATTGCAGACTTGCTCGAAGGTGACCAGTTACTCCTTGTTCCAGATGGTCCATTGTTCCTGGCTCCTTACTCTGCGCTTAGTGAATCAATCAGGATTCACATTGTTCCCTCGTTGACCGCTTTACAACTGATCGCAGATGCGCCCGAGGACTTTCACAGTAGGAGTGGGGCGTTGCTCGTGGGAGATCCATGTTTAGAAGAAGTGACCAACCTTTACGGGGAGCCCGTTTGGAAGCAGCTGCCATTCGCCAGAAAGGAAGTGGAGATGATTGGAAAACTTCTGAAGACCACACCTCTCACCGGACGATATGCGACTAAAGACGAAGTGATGAAAAGATTTGGGTCGGTTGCTTTGGTGCACATTGCCGCACACGGGGGTGCTGAAACTGGAGAAATTCTGTTGGCCCCAAACCCAGGCTGGACATCCCGCGTCCCTGGGAAAGAATACTACATTTTAACAATGTCAGATGTGCAAGCCGTTCGTCTGCGAGCAAGACTCGTTGTGCTTAGCTGCAGTCACAGTGGCCGAGGAGAAGTCAAGTCTGAGGGCGTGGTTGGTATCGCGCGGGCTTTCTTGTGTGCTGGTGCTCGCTCTGTTCTGGTGTCACTCTGGGCGATTGATGACGAGGCCGCCATGGAGTTCATGAAATACTTCTACCAAAACCTAGCAGATGGAAAAAGCGCGAGTGTGGCTCTTCACCGGGCTGTTAAATCTCTGCGCGAGTCAGAGCAGTTCCGTGACTTGAAGTACTGGGCTCCATTTGTGCTGATTGGTGATGACGTAACGCTTGAATTTGGAGAAAAGAGATGAAACAGAATGGTAAGTTTAGTTTGTGCTTAACTTTAAACAGGGGTTATTTTGTGGTAAACAATTGCAGGGACACCTAACGGCAAAGAAAGCTCAATTCTTGCCAGTGGAATAGTTAAAAAATCTGTGTAAATGATATTATTTCAATAACCAAGCCTTCCGCTGTTCATCAAAACAAGGAAATAAGGATGCCACGAGTAGATGTTCGTTTCCGTTGTTCCTCGGAAAGCTTTCAGATTGCAGTTATCATTTATTTCTCGGCTACTTGTTTGTCAAGAATTAGTCTGAACTTTTTCTTACTACGCGCTCAGAAAGTGAAAAGCGACGTAAATAAAACGGCGTTCCCCACTATTTGATCGCCTGTTCTCGCACTGGTTAATGTTTCAACCGTTTGAGATAAAGAACGAATGTTTAAAGGTTGCCATTTCCCCTCAGATTTTTTACAATCGTACCTTTGAACTTTATGAACTTCATGACCTTAATGGGAGTCAAACCTCGCTCGACTTATGGTTCCGTTGAACGTTGTTTTCAATTGAGCCACCAGGAGTCTCGTTGATTAAGGAAAATTATTGCATTGTTACTTAAAAATTGTCGTGGGCTTCGTGGGTAGTGTCTTCAAATTTCTTCGTTTTTATCTCTCCCTTTTTTTCTGGCAAACAGAAAAAAAAATTTAAGCGCCTCACCTGAACTCCACAAACTTCTAAATTTAGCATCCTGATTCAGAGCCCCAAGCGAAACTAATCCCTCCTATCTTTTTTGGCAGAAGTGTCATTATCCTCAAGACAAGAGAGGACTACTGGGCGAGAAACTGATGCATTGTTGACGTCCATTTGGTGTGATGTAAACTATCCCGAGAACTTGTATGTAGTGTGAATATCTTGATGCAATGGTCGGATACAAAAACCCAGTAAATTAGTAGCAAATGAAAGGACAACAAAATGAGGTTACTGCATTAAGCCTTTGCTTTTTGTGGTTCGTAATATATCTGGAGCCGGAAGGACATGTACAGGCTTGTTTTTGGTACGCATTTTCCAAAATGGCACTTCACTTTATGAAGTTTTCAAATGTAATTTTGCTTCTTTCGATGTAACGTTAAGAAAACTGCACACATGAATTTGACGTCACATTTAATTTTTTATAGCTGCATAACAAATAACATAACAACATTGTAAAGATATTTTGAAGTCATTTCATAAATTTTTTATGTCATTACTCGATATCAGACAATATTGAGAACAAATTATTACTTAAATGTTAATTTAGAACAAATGTGGCTACTTAGGCCAAATTTAACGGTTTATCTACCCATACTTAGAAGCAAGAACTTTAATTTTTAAAAATGACGTTTGTCAGAGTGTTTTCAGTTTCGCATGTAAATATGATTTTCTCCAAGTGGTAGAAATTGCGTGTTCTTTTCTTAAAATACGATTATCTTAAATTGTGCTTGTCATTGTAACAAAGGACAGTCTCTAACATCCCCGTGCGTTTACAAAGTTAGAAAGAGCGCAAAAGACCAAGAAATCGGTTTTAACAGTCTAAGACTGCGAGTTAACTCATAGAAACCTGATTACAAGAGGGCGAAGACTCAAAAACTTAGTAACTTGTGTTTGAATAACAGCAACAAGTGATGTAGTTAGCTTTGACCGGCTAAATAGGCTCAGAAGAATGATGATGCAATTATTATCTTAGAGCTGATCAGGGCTCGGTTGTTTGAAATCCCATTAATTTTGAAAGAACAGGTTCAGAAATACGCTGGGTTCTTTTTTTTTTTTTCAAAAAAATTTCATTGCTTTTTGTTTTTCACAAGATGCCATAATCGAGTGGTCCTCTTATTTTCATCGTGGAATTATTTTATCTAAAGTCAAACATAAGATAATGTTTTATTACAGGCTTTTTTCCGTCCAGAGTGGACGTCAATTCTAAATTGGCGCAATGGTCCTTTAAACAACCTTGCGTAGATCCTTTCATGTATATATGTAAGTAACTAGGTATATAAGTAGGTATAGAGCACTCTTCAATTTGGTGTCGAAGTAATTTCGCGTTTGCTTTGGTTTTTCTTTACTATGTTTTCTGATTCGTCATTAAAACTCGCGGCACTTTCTCAACCAATGGGAAGCAAAGCCAAAGCGAATCGTGCCTTGATGTCCAACGTTTTCCCGCGCTTGGCCAACTGTTACAGGTTACATGTATTTGCTTTGAATTCTGATTGGTTCACCGAACTGTTTACATCTGTTCTGATTGGTTAGAGTACTTACTTTGTGTTTGACACATACTCAATTGAAAACTGCTCTATAAAGTCAGTAAGTAAGTAAGCTGTGTTTACATGATACTCGAACGACTTTCAAACCGGTGAATTCGTTTCCATATATAGTATTATTCATTATCAGTAAAAACGATATGAATTTTCAACCAAAACGTTTTACCGGACAAGGAATCTCAATTTTTGTAGGAAAATTCATTCCGGCGTCTTGTAAACGGGACATGACTGTTTGTTTCATATTTCTATTAAAGTTTCAACATTTCGTTACACAATGAAACCGATAGCTTCATCAAACCGGCTTTTGTTAATACGATGTCAGCAAGTGTTCAAGTCGTACGGGAGTGAAAGTCTAACCGGTATCGAGTAAACCACCCCACTATAGAACAATTAGTGTAGCGTATATAATGAGTGAGACTATTGTAAATATTAACATTAAAAAAGTGAAATCTTTAAAACGTGTTTGGTTTGAGAACAGTAGAATCTAAATATTTTATTTTATTTATTTTAAGCTGAGGGGGAGCCGTCGCGGAGATTTTGATGCATGTTGGCCAAAACAGCTTAAATATTTCACAAAGAACCTCATGAAATCGCTCTTAGAGCAGCGGGAGGAAGGTTTGAAATGATTTCTCCGGGTGAGAATAGAATACAATCAGTTTTAAATTCACACGAGGAACTTCAAAAGATTGGCCAATATTTTCAAGTTTCAATCCATTTCCATCTGAGCCATCTGCAGACAAAAATGATTGACCCTAGTTTTTGCATGTTCCCTAGAAGGGTTATTTGTAAAACAAAATTGAACTATTATTTTAATGTTCCCATCCGATACAAATATGTTTTTTCGCTATTCAAAGTGACACTAAAAATAAGTGACACTTCCTCTTTAAAGACCTCCGAAGCCACTGTCTAGGTCCTTCTTAGACAGATTTATACCCAGTCACTAACTTATGTTTGTGGGCCGAGAGAAGAGTGGGTACGAGAGTGGCCTTTATTCACTCTCGTATCCAATCTTCGCGAGCCATAAAGATAAAAATAGCGACTGTTTACGAGCATTATCCTTAGGCGGGTCACGAATAGACCAGCTTACAACTGAGCAAACAAAAGAAATCAAAAGCCTTTCAGTTTTACGTGCATAGGGAAGACTGGAACAGCGACTATCTTTCGACGCACCATCTTCGACATGCTAGATAAACAGCTGAAAGACCGTATAAAAAAATTAAACACTTATTGGCTAAACTGAAACTGAATGACAAATGCTCACCTAAAATGGCTGATAAATGTATCAACCTGTAAATTTTGCATGACTCTCAGAAAAATTCAAACTATTTGACCGCTTTCGGTCGGCTCTGTTCTGTAACTTCGGCTACAGAATTCAGCCGTTTTGTTCTCATGTTAAGTTTCCAAAACCACCGATTTAATTATCGATCTCGGATTGACTTCTAAATATCCCCCCACCACGTCACTCTGAAGATTAATAAACCCTTATTATTCCACTATGATGTCATTTCACCAAATAAGGTCAAGAGAACGCGCAAAATATGAGACCGTAATACACAGTAGTGTCCCGGTTTGACCGGTTTACAAGAGAGCGAATACGGACGGAAAAGGCAGAAAAAAGGAGCAACAATGGCTGGACTGGACGAAGAATAGTTTTTGAAACGATGCAAGCTCGAAAACAAGTTTTTAGCATGTCAATCACTTGTCATTTATCTTTTCATTTTATTCAATCAAATTAAAGACATTTAACTGGCTTTCTGTGTTGTTTACGTCATTCGTACGCGCCATATACCGACGGACAGTTAATGCCAGGTGTATTTCAAAACTGTTACCAAAACAGAGAAGCCAAAATAACAAAATCTTTTTGTAGTGGAATAATAAATCTCTTATTCGATGGTTTTACATATAATACTCGCGGACATTTTGCTCATTGCTCGTATTTTTCCTCACCCCTTCGGGGCTCGGAAAAATACTACGCAACTCGCAAAATATCCGCGCGTATTATACGTAAAACCATCGAATAAGATATATATCTCCCTTGCCCAAAGTCGAGTTCAACCGTAAATAAATCAGATGTGCTTACATCTAAGACTGCAGATGGCCCGTCGAAGGATAAGGTGTGCGTTAGCGCTGTGCACGTAACATTGAAAATGGCTGAAAGATACTCCAGTGTTACGCCTTCTGTCATTATACAGTGCGTTTATAGACCAGCCCTCCCCATCTTCATCTTACGAGATAGAACCCTAATAGATGTCTACAGGCATTACATCCATCGTATCAGCTATATGGAAAGCCATTCGGTGCAAATTGGTCAATCTCGTTGATGCGTCAAATCGAAATTATCGATTTCGATTTCTAACGGATAGTATTTTTCTGTTTCGCAAAGTAGTGTTTATTGTAAACAATGAAAAATTAATTTATTTAAATGAATGGTCCTGTCCATTTTAGCGTGGAGTATTATAAAATGGAGGGCTGGTTAATCATGTCTTATGTATAAGGGGGGTAAGATTTTATGTTTTCATTGTGCAGATATCTCCAAGATCTGTTTGGTGTCCAAATTTGATACAAATTGACCCAATATTGAGCGCGTAATGACTTCTTGTGCCACATGGCACTCTTGTACCGCTATAATATTGAAATCGATGGGGATGTTTAGTCGTTCCCTATATTATAGTCGGACCTCTGTTAAGGGGCCACCCTGGGGACTTTAAAAACTGGCCGCTTAATAGAGGTACAATAAAACTTGGGTAAAAATGGCAGTCAACGTAATTTTATTGCTTCTATATAGCAAAACGCTTGTTGAAAGGTGAACATTTTTAAAGATGAATGCAAAAATCATTGAAACAAAACATTAAGTGCCCTGTATTTGCGCATTTCAAGTCCGTGCAAAGTTCTAGCTCTAACACAGAGAGCACGTAGTCCTTTTCTTACATCAACAGTCTGTAAAAAATTTAGCTCAAAGTATTTTACGGACGATTTATTTCAAATAATCCGTCACTGCTGTTTGCCGTTGTAGAGCTCGGAGTAACGAGGAGATCAAGTCATTTGCCTTTCCGATAGATTAGGCAAGGTCCTGGTAACCGTGGAACAGGGCAAAGTGTCGGAGTTGATCGGTGTCATTATAGTGGAGATTAAATTGCAGTTCTTGTTCTTATCAGTTATCACCTTCATATTATCTGTCACCATTTCGCTTGAAAAGGTAATTTGCTGTAAAAAAACCAATAAATACTAAACTTGCAACAGCAAAAAGGTGGCCGCGGCCGCTTAATAGAGGTGGCCGTTGAATAGAGGTATCGAATACAGCATTTTACTGACAAATAATTCGGGACTTTGGAAAGTGGCCGCTTATTGGAGGGTGGCCGCTTAATAGAGGTCGGACTGTATAAAAAAGTTTAATATCAAACAATGAGTCCCACACCCCTGGGAGCATGATTTTCAAAGCCGCGTTCACTGCCGGTGTGTCTCGTAAAAGGTGGTTTAATTAGTCTCTCTGTTTCAAGATGCAAGTCTCCGGCTTTTTTAGGTGATCGTTATTACTACATCTTCTCCAAATGAGGGTGTAGCAAGATACGAAACTTTTGCCTGATGCAAGGGACCACACGACGCAAAATAAACTGTTCTGAATACGTTCCGTTGCCGGATCTCTTGCGGTGAAATGCACTTGCCAGACGTCACTTTACGTTTAAATAAACCAAACTGATTGCAGGGCTGACACTACGGCAAAGGGCTTATTTATTAGGGGCCAATATTTCAACTAGTACAACTAGTCTTCTTTAGGGCCAGAGTTACAATGAGAAAACTAACAGCTATTAAAAGTTTACATTTAAACGTAAACATAAACGGGTTAACACGATACGTTATATGAGCCTCTCTATGGGTACCCACAGTCTTCGTTTTCTTCGCGATTTTTTAGCCTGCGTAGCTGGCGGTTTTGGTGGGCGGGAAAGCCGGGCCAAAACGAGTGGTGCAGCTGCGGGTGAAATGCGGAGAGAACCGCGACAGTCGCGGCGAAGCCGCGTCAACGAGCGGCTTCGCCGCGAGGAACCCTCCCCCCATTTCGCCACTCGTTTTGGCCCTCGTGCCCGCCTTGCCGGTGACCGCCAGCTACGCAGGCCACGATTTTTTCGCAAATCTTCGTTTTTTTTAGGAAGATCTTCGTTTTTTCGGATTGAAATGGTTTAAACGCTGTTTCAGTGTTATTCACAGTTGATAAATATTTCACTTCAATAGCAAATTGCAAAATTCACTTAACCCCATTTTAACATGTTAGCAGCTGACGAGATTCCAAGAAATCGAAACTGCAGTCTTGCATGAGAAACAACATTAGACACTCGCCAGAAGAAATTTCACTAGCATCAGACTCACAAGAGAGTTGTCTATCTCAAAGGCGTCCCAAGCTCACGTTTAGAGAAAGCGGAAAATTAATTATCTATTTATTCATATATGCGTCACGGCTGTGTGAGTTGGAACGTGACCTTTCGTCTTACGCGGTGTTAGGTTACATGAGAACCGTTGAGAATTTGAGCGCTCTATAAGACGTTGTATGGGGAATAAAATATCGTTCATTTAGAACGCTAAATATATTAAAATATCCTCATTTTTTACGTAAGATGATTAAAAAAAAACTCACCTCTTGTGTGTCCGTTGTGCTTTTTCGTTATTTTCGCTGTTTTGGGCTTTTTGTGCCACCACTGTTCCCTCCTTCATAAGACGGAGTTGGAAACGGTCGAAACCCGGCTGTGCTGCCTTGACTCCGTCTTATGAAGGAGAGAACAGTGGTGGCACAAAAAGCCCAAAACAGCGAAAATAACGAAAAAGCACAACGGACACACAAGAGGTGAGTTTTTTTTAAATCATCTTACGTAAAAAATGAGGATATTTTAATGTATTTAGCGTTCTAAATGAACGATATTTTATTCCCCATACAACGTCTTATAAAGCGCTCAAATCTCATGTAACCTAACACCGCGTAAGATGAAAGGTCACGTTCCAACTCACACAGCCGTGACGCATATATGAATGAATAGATAATTAATTTTTCGCTTTCTCTAAACGTGAGCTTGGGACACCTGTGTCTATCTTAGCTTCGAATATCTGCTGCAGATGCGAGCTAAGCCACAAAATAATGGAGGTACATTTCAGCTCTAAGAACACAATAGCTGTTTTTCAGATAAGAAGCAACTCAGCGAGCTAAAAGACAGCGCAACAAGCTATAGATCGTTTTCGCGTGACGTCACGCATTGGCCCGCCGCCATATTGGTGTACCACTATTAATTACGTAATACGCCATTGGTAGATCACAACTGCAATTATTCCCACTAATAAAAATGGATTTAAACAAAAGCGAATCAAGCTCCGAGGATAATAAAAAGGTTGCCTATTCTTTTCCGATTTCTGAAAATGCAAAGAAGCTGGATTTGCCGGTCAGAGATCGATATTTGCAGAAAATATCCACAATCGGAATCGATCCAGTGTTGATCGAAGGGAAGCACTTTCAGCCTGACAGTTTACCTCCGGTCGAATCCACAGATATCTTGTGTTATCTCGTTTTGGAGACAACCTTCTACACTCATTATTTGACATCTGCTGCTACTTTTTTTTTTTAATCCACAGTGTATTCTTTTCCGAATTCAGTGATTGTTTAATCTTTTCCATGCGATTTATAGTTGTTGAGTTTTGACGTTGCTCCCAGTGTCCCAACCTGTTGCATTCATTTGCCTGTATCTCTCTTATTATTTGTGCTATGGTGCTACTTTTTTTAATGATAGTGTATTCTAATCCGAATTCAATGAAAGTTTAAGCTTTTTCATACGTGTGTAATTTAACGAAAATTGACTTAAGCGTTCACAAGCTTTTGCATTCATTTGCCTCTATCTCTCACATTATTTGACCTAAACTGCTCCTTTTTTTTTAATTCACATTGTATTGTTTTCCAAATTCAGCAATACTCTAATCTTATCCATACAATTTATAGTTTTTTAATTTTGACGTTGCGCGCACCAGTAATTGAATTTTTCCGGCGTGTAATTGAACGAAAATTCAGTTACGCGTTCACAAGCTGTTGCATTCATTTGCATGTATCTCTCTTATTATTTGTCCTATGCTGCTCCTTTTTTTTTAATCCAAAGCGTATTGTTTTCCAAATTCAGCAATAGTTAAGTCTTTTTAATACGATTTATAGTTTTTGAGTTTTGACGTTGCGCGCACAAGTAATTGAAATTTTCCGACGTGTAATATAACGCAAATTGCGCTACGCGTTCACAAGCTGTTGCATTCAATTGCCTGTATCTCTCTTATTATTTGTGATATGGTGCTACTTTTTTTAATGGATAGTGTATTCTAATCCAAATTCAACGAAAGTTTAACCTTCTTCATACGATTTATAATTTTTGAATTTTAACTTAGCGCGCACAAGTCATATATTTTCGGTGTGGGTTACGCGATAGTTCAATCTTATCCATACAATTTATTAATAGTTTTTGAGTTTTGACGTTGCGCGCACAAGTAATTAAAATTTTCCTGCGTGTAATTTAAGGTGGGGGTTTACCTGAAAGCCGTTTTCACGCCGCTTAAAATCGGTCAAATGGAAATATCTTGTTTGCATTTCAAGCAATACAAAAACCCTCCATTCATAACACAAATCAATGATTTGGGGTGTTTTATGCATTTTTGGGTAGTTTTTAGGTATATTTTGGAAGGAAATAATTTTTCTTGAAGGATTGGTAAAATGAAAAGAAATAAGAAATGTTGAAGATTTAGTGAATTTTTAAAATTAGAATTTGTAGTTAATAATTAATAGACGGATACCAAGT
This sequence comes from Pavona decussata, assembly GCF_977016875.1. NCBI lineage: Eukaryota > Metazoa > Cnidaria > Anthozoa > Scleractinia > Agariciidae > Pavona > Pavona decussata. The sequence goes on from NW_028145463.1 coordinate 769,423, forward strand.
TAGTCCACTAACAACCTGGGGTGCTCTTGCGTGGTTATCGACTGTCTGTTAGTGTTCCAAAAATCATTTTCTTTCTTCTATCCATTCTTAAAACCTCTTCAAATTTCACTCAAATTCAGGTAGAGCCCCACCTTAACGAAAATTCAGTTACGCGTTCACAAGCTGTTGCATTCATTTGCCTGTATCTCTCTTATTATTCGTGCTATGGTGCTACTTTTCTTTCAATGGATAGTGTATTCTAATGCAAATTCAACGAAAGTTTAAGCTTTTTTATACAAGTTATAGTTTTTGAGTTTTGACTTAGCGCGCACAAGTCATTGAATATTTCCGGTGTGTAATTTAACAAAATTTGGGTTACGAGTTCACAAGTGGTTGCTTTCATTTGCCTCTATCTCTCTCATTATTTGTGGTATTGTGCTATTTGTTTTCTAATGTATTCTAATCCAAATGCAAGGAAAGTTTAAGCTTTTTCATACAATATATAGTTCTTGAGTTTTATCTTAGCGCGCAGAAGCATTTGAAATTTTCAGGTGTGTAATTAAACGAAAATTGATTTACGCGTACACAAGCTTTTGCATTCATTTGCCGCTATCTCTCACATTATTTGACCTAGGCGGCTACTTTTTTTAATTCACATTGTATTGTTTTCCAAATTCAGCAATATTTTAATCTTATCCATACAATTTATAAATTTTGAGTTTTGACGTTGCGCGCACAAGTAATTGAAATTTTCCGGCGTGTAATTTAGCGCAAACTCCGCTACGTGTTCACAAGCTGTTGCATTCATTTGCCTGTATCTCTCTTGTTTTTTGTGCTATGGTGCTACTTTTCTTTTGACAGATAGTGTATTCTAATCCGAATTCAACGAAGGTTTAAGCTTCTTCATACGATTTATAGTTTTTGAGTTTTGACTTAGCGCGCACAACTCATTGAATATTTCTGCGGTGAGGGTAAAAGAAGGGGAAAGAGTTTGTGGAATGGTATGTGGAATGGCGTGCGGAAAGGCATAATTATGCGAAATACGATTTACGCGGGAAATAAATTAACTGAAGAGCGCGTCATGTCTTCGCGCCAATTTTATAAGAGTAGCAGTTTTTTTTATGCTGCGGACTCTTGCTAAATATTAACAACAATGCGAGGATTCGATCGTCTGATTGTTGCTTTGGAAGAAGTGAGGGTAAAGAAAGCGATGAAAACCGTTTATAGTTTTCGCATTCAAGGAACTATGAGTAAATCCGTAGTAAATTAAATATCCTGTTCACTTTACTCCATGCGACTTCGGTTGACAAAAATAATGTGGCAGCGTGAAGTCTTCTCAGGGCAAAGATTGATCCTTTACCGAGGGCAAATAATTAACCTTTTTTTATTTTTTTTTAAACCCTCGGTGAAAGATCAATTCTCATACCCTGTATGCTCGATGATTCATTTATCATGAGCGGGAAAATGAACAACAATTTGACCAAAATGCTTTTGTGATAAGAATAGTTTCACAACCTTTCAAACAACCAGTATCGATAATTAGACACCATACTTGTCATCTACATTTTTGCTCTAGGGCTTTTTCGCTTTTAAATCTCATTTTAGGTTGGGACGTCTGGCACTGAAAGACCTTAGTTAAAGACGGATATGTTTAGTTCGATAACGCGTAACTGAACTATAGCCGACCTGAATCGCCGTATTAAATAGCTAGCTCAGCAGCTCAACAGGGACTTGCGCACTCGTCGCTCGACGAAAATGTAAGGTGAAAAAAAGTAGAACATATTTTTCCCATGAGTTGTACAAATTGTAACCGTCAAAGAGTCTGATAAAATGACCGAGTTTAAATATAAAATTTCTCACATAATAGTTTTGGCCTTGGACTGATGCTATTTCTCCAGTCTGGTGTTGCTTTTTGTCTAGGCTACTCGCTGCCACGTTCTTTTTGCCAACTAGAAATTTAATTTATTCTTAGTTCCTTGAATGCGAAACTTCATCGATTTCTTCACTGTCACTTCCTAACCAACGATCAGACATGTTCTATCCCAGGCGTACATTTTCTAATCCTCGATCTGTTGTTTGGTTGTTTAATAGTCCGCAACATCGAAAAAAACTGCTGCTCTTATAAAATTGGCGCGAAAACAGGATGCGCTCTTCAATTAATTTATTTCCCGCGTAAATCGTATTTCGCATAAGTATGCCATTCCGCACGCCATTCCACATACCATTCCGCAAACTCTTTCCCCCTTTTACCCTCACCGATATTTCTGGTGTGTAATTTAACGAAAATTGGGTTACGCGTTCACAAGCTGTTGCATTCATTTGCCTGTATCTCTCTTATTATTTGTGCTATGGTGCTATTTTTTTTTTAATTCACAGTGTATTGTTTTCAATTTTAACAATAGCTTAAATCTTATTCATACAATTTACAGTTTTTGAGTTTTGACGTTTCGCGCACAATTAAGTAATTGAAATTTTCCGGCGTGTAATTTAACGCAAATTGCGCTACCCGTTCACAAGCGGTTGCATTCATTTGCCTCTATCTCTCTTATTATTTGTGCCATGGTGCTACTTTTCTTTTAATAAATAGTGTATTCTAATCCGAATTCAAGGAAAGTTTAAGCTTATTCATACAATTTATAGTTTTTGAGTTTTCACTTAGCGCGCACAAGTCATTGAATATTTCTGGTGTGTCATTTGACGAAAATTGGGTTACGCGTTCACAAGCGGTTGCATTCATTTGCGTCTATCTCTCTTATTATTTGTGCTATGGTGCTACTTTTTTTTTTAAATCACAGTGTATTGTTTTCCAAATTCAGCAATAGTTTAATCTTATCCATACCATTGATAGTCTTTTAGTTTTGACGTTGCGTGCACAAGTAATTGAAATTTTCCGACGTGTAATTTAACGAAAATTCAGTTACGTGTTCACAAGCTGCTGAATTCATTTGCCTGTATCTCTCTTATTATTTGTTCTATGCTGCTCCTTTTTTTTAATCCACACCGTATTGTTTTCCACATTCAGGAATAGTTCAATCTTATCCATACGATTTATAGTTTTTGAGTTTTGACGTTGCGCGCACAAGTAATTAAATTTTTCCTGCGTGTAATTTAAGGTGGGGGTTTACCTGAAAGCCGTTTTCACGCCGCTTAAAATTGGTCAAATGGAAACATCTTGTTTGCATTTCAACCAATACAAAAACCCTCCATTCATAACACAAATCAATGATTTGGGGTGTTTTATGCATTTTTGCGTAGTTTTTAGGTATATTTGGAAGGAAATAATTTTTCTTGAAGGATTGGTAAAATGAAACGATATAAGAAATGTTGAAGATTTAGTGAAATTTTAAAATTAGAATTTGTAGTTAATAATTAATAGACGGATACCAAGATAGTCCACTAGCAACCTGGGGTGCTCTTGCGTGGTTATCGACTGTCTGTTAGTGTTTCAAAAACCATTTTATTTCTTCTATCCATTCTTAAAACCTTTTCAAATTTCACTCAAATTCAGGTAGAGCCCCACCTTAACGAAAATTCAGTTACGCGTTCACAAGCTGTTGCATTCATTTGCCTGTATCTCTCTTATTATTCGTGCTATGGTGCTACTTTTCTTTCAATGGATAGTGTATTTTAATGCAAATTCAACGAAAGTTTAAGCTTTTTTATACAAGTTATAGTTTTTGAGTTTTGACTTAGCGCGCACAAGTCATTGAATATTTCCGGTGTGTAATTTAACGAAAATTGACTTACGCGTTCCCAAGCGGTTGCATTCATTTGCCTCTATCTCTCTCATTATTTGTGCTGTCGTGCTATTTGTTTTCTAATGGATAGTGTATTCTAATGCAAATTCAACGAAAGTTTAAGCTTTTTTATACAATATATAGTTTTTTAATTTTATCTTAGCGCGCACAAGCAAATGAATTTTTCCGGTGTGTAATTTAACAAAAATTGATTTACGCGTTCACAAGCTTTTGCATTCATTTGCCTCTATCTCTCACACTATGCGACTACTTTTTTTTTATTCACATCGTATTGTTTTCCAAATTCAGCAATACTTTAATCTTATCCATACAATTTATAAATTTTGAGTTTTGACGCTGCGCGCACAAGTAATTGAAATTTTTTGGCGTGCAATTTAACGCAAACTTCGCTACGCGTTCACAAGCTGTTGCATTCATTTGCCTGTATCTCTCTTATTATTTGTGCTATGGTGCTATTTTTCTTTTAATGGATACTGTATTCTAATCCGAATTCAACGAAGGTTTAAGCTTCTTCATACGATTTATAGTTTTTGAGTTTTAACTTAGCGCGCACAAGTCATTAAATTTTTTCGGCGTGTAATTTAACGAAAATTGGGTTATGCTTTTACAAGCGGTTGCATTCATTTGCCTCTATCTTTCTCATTATTTGTGCTATGGTGCTATTTTTTTTTTTAACTAACAGCGTATTGTTTTCCAAATTTAGCAATAGTTTATTGTTATCCACACAATTTATAGCTTTTGATTTTTGACGTTGCGCGCACAAGTAATTGAAATTTTCCGGCGTGTAATTTAGCACAAATTGCGCTACGCGTTCACAAGCGGTTGCATTCATTTGCCTCTTTTTCTCTTATGATTTGTGCCATGGTGCTACTTTTCTTTTAATAAATAGTGTATTCTACTCCGAATTCAAGGAAAGTTTAATCTTCTTTACACAATTGATAATTTTTGAGTTTTGACTTAGCGCGCACAAGTTATTGAATATTTCTGGTGTGTCATTTAACCAAAATTGGGTTACTCGTTCACAAGCGGTTGCATTCATTTGCGTCTATCTCTCTTATTATTTGTGCTATGGTGCTACTTTTTTTTTTAAATCACAGTGTATTGTTTTCCAAATACAGCAATGGTTTAATCTTATCCATACAATTGGTAGTCTTTTAGTTTTGACGTTGCGTGCACAAGTAATTTAAATTTTCCGACGTGTAATTTAACGAAAATTTAGTTACGCGTTTACATGCTGCTGCATTCATTTGCCTGTATCTCTCTTATTATTTGTTCTAAGCTGCTTGTTTTTTTTTTAATCCACAGCGTGTTGTTTTCCAAATTCAGCACTTGTTTAATCTTTTCCATATGATTTATAGGTTTTTGAGTTTTGAGGTTGCGCGCACAAGTTACTGAAATTTTCCGACGTGTAATTTAATACAAACTGCGCTACGCGATCACAAGCTGTTGCATTCATTTGCCTGTATGTCTCTTATTAATTGTGATATAGTGCTACTTTTTGTTAATGGATAGTGTATTCTAATTCAAATTCAATGAAAGTTTAAGGTTTTTTTATAGGATTTATAGTTTTTGAGTTTTGACTTAGCGCGCACAAGTCATTGAATATTTCCGGTGTGTCCTGTTAACGAAAACTGGGTTACGCGTTCACAAGCTTTTGCATTCATTTGCCTCTATCTCTCTAATTATTTGTTCTATGCTGTTCATTTTTCTTATAATGGACAGTGCATTCTTTTTCAAATTTAGCGAAAGTTTAAGCTTTATCATACCTTGTACAGTTTTTGAGTTTTGACTTAGCGCGCACAAGCAATTGAGTTTATTTGGTGTGTAATTTAACGAAAGTCGACTTACGCGTTCACAAGCTTTTGCATTCATTTGCCTCTATCTCTCTAATTATTTGTTCTATGCTGTTCATTTTTCTTATAATGGACAGTGCATTTTTTTTCAAATTTAGCGAAAGTTTAAGCTTCTTCATACCTTGTATAGTTTTTGAGTTTTGACTTAGCGCGCACAAGCAATTGAGTTTATTTGGTGTGTAATTTAACGAAAGTCGACTTACGCGTTCACAAGCTTTTGCATTCATTTGCCTCTATCTCTCTAATTATTTGTTCTATGCTGTTCATTTTTCTTATAATGGACAGTGCATTTTTTTTTCAAATTTAGCGAAAGTTTAAGCTTCTTCATACCTTGTATAGTTTTTGAGTTTTGACTTAGCGCGCACAAGCAATTGAGTTTATTTGGTGTGTAATTTAACGAAAGTCGACTTACGCGTTCACAAGCTTTTGCATTCATTTGCCTCTATCTCTCTAATTATTTGTTCTATGCTGTTCATTTTTCTTATAATGGACAGTGCATTTTTTTTCAAATTTAGCGAAAGTTTAAGCTTCTTCATACCTTGTATAGTTTTTGAGTTTTGACTTAGCGCGCACAAGCAATTGAGTTTATTTGGTGTGTAATTTAACGAAAGTCGACTTACGCGTTCACAAGCTTTTGCATTCATTTGCCTCTATCGCTCTTATTATTTGTGCTATGGTGCTACCTTTTTTTTTAATGGATAGTGTATTCTAATCCAAATTCAACGAAAGTTTAAGCCTCTTCATACGAATTATATTTTTTGAATTTTGACTTAGCGCGCACAAGTCATTGAATATTTCCGGTGTGTAATTTAACGAAAATTAGGTTACGCGTAGTCACAAACGAAACTTTCTTGTGTCCCAAATGTAATGTTGGAAACCAGTCAATATTAAATTTATCCCAGCTTTAAGCCGCTTTTTCTGAAACGAAGTGCTTTTCGCAAACACGATCGTGCTCTAAGATCTCTTCAGTGAGGTCGTTACGACTTATCGCTGAAATCCAGCGCAATCTTCTCTCCTCTGACAATTCTTCAGCTTTTTAACCCTGATTTGTAACGATGGAAGGCACCCTTGCAAAGTATATCCTTTTATCTCGTCCACTTTTCCTGCCCCCGCCAACAATCAGACACAAAACCATGTTCTTCGCAAGCGCCGCTACTAGCCAATATGGCGGCGTAGCAACGGTAGTCAAGAAAACGATCTATAGCTCTCGAAAGCAAGAGACAACAATGATAAGCTTTGTAAAGACGAGGATCTGTTAGACCCTCATATCCGTGCAATCTTTACGCAGCGAGATACAATAGCAGAAGCATTAATTCACGAGTTAAGAAATCCACGGATCTAGTATCTTTAAAGATAACATTTATTTAGCGCTACCCGGCTAAAATCTTGAAGTCAATCCAAGCCGATAAGCCTTAACAAATGGCACAGAGCTAGCATACACAATGACATATCAAAACCTAATCCTTACGGCTCTTAGTGATAAGTATGAAACCCTCCAATTAGTATATTTGAGAATTCCCCCTCACGATCAAGACAAACACCGTTAAGAGCGGTCGCATAACATTTTGATCTAAAAGGACGATTCTCTTATGCAAAAGGAAAATCGCTTAAAGAATTGCTTGTAAAACCAAAACTGAAAAGGCTTTTATCAACACAACGGACACACAGTGGGAGTCTCGCAGGTCTGTCAACCCCACTGATTTTAACACAGAAATGTGGTCAAATGCCAAAATTCAGAAATAACAGATATTCTCTGTAGTGTTTATGAGTTTTGACAGTTTTATTTCTGAGTGTTCAATTTGATCACGCAAATTTTGGTCAATTTTCAGATCTTCGCTTCAATCTTGAGATTTTCTTTTTTTCCGCGGTGATCTTCGAGTCTTCGATTTCTTCAGAAATACCCATAGAAAGGTTCTTGCATGGAAGAGTTATTTTGAAATAAAAGTCAAGAATCGCAGTTCTACTTAGGAATAAACATTTTGTCAGAATTGAATTTAAAATCTTCAATTTTTAATCTTTTAGCCTGTTTAGACCAGTTCAGCTACCTCCATACTGAAATCCTAAAGTATGACCATTCAAATGAAAGCTACTGAGCAGCACTTTTGGTTTCCAGTGATACTGTTCGGTACCGTACATGGTGGTTCTAACTTTTGAGTCCGTGGACAAAATTTTGAATGTCTCCAATATTTGCGGAACTGTAGACCATTTTTTTGTTTGTCAACTTTCATAAACCAGACGTTAATGTTAGCCTAATCGTACTTGGAACGACTATTATGATGGATGCAGCCTGGGAGATTGACTTCTTGGTCTCTGCGTTCCACCGCCAAAATATGTCTTGGGTACAAACCGAAATATTCCACATCGAAAGCGAAGGCTTGTTAGTATGAACAGATTCCAGTAGACTGAAGAGGGGAAAACCCATGTCGATTGTCAAACAGATTTATATGAAAACTATTCAGCACTGTCTTTTTTTGGAGAGATCTATTTTAAGGTGCAAATCATTTAGCCAGTTTAGCAGGCGCTGCTAAGGCGGGGGTAAACCTGAAAGCCGTTTTCACGCCGCTTAAGATTGGTTTAATGAAAATATCTCGTTCACGTTTCAAGCAATCCAAGAACTCTCTGCTCATCCCGTGAACCTGTGTTGGGGGGTTTTTTTGTGAATTTTTGGTTGGTTTTTGGGTATATTTGGGAGGAGATAGTTTTTTTAAAAGGATTGGTAAAATTAAGAGAAATAAGAAATATTGAAGATTTAGTAAAGTTTTAAAATTAGAATTTGTAGTTAATAATTAATAGACGGAAACCAAGTTAGTCCACTAGCAAACTGGGGTGCTCTTGCGTGGGTATCAACTGTCCAAAAATTATTTTCTTTCTTTTATCCCTTCTTTAAACCTCTTAAACTTCCGTTCAAATTTACGTTTACCCCCACCTTAAGGGAAAGGGAAATCAGACGCGAGCGCGAATTTCTTGGAACGGTACTTACGTGAGCGTTTGCGCTCCCCTCGCTTCTCGCGCGTGCCCGATTCCCTATCCCCTCCCCTTTTCTTTATAGCACCAGACACGCAGGCTATCTGACAAATTCCAACAGCTCCAATACAAAACCCCAAGAAACAAGGACATTTATGGAAACTTGCAAACGTTTAAACACAGATCTAAGAATTTTGAACGTGGTTTGAAAGTCATTTATAGGGGATTTTACGGTTTCGCTTGGTCAAAACTGTATCACCTTCCAGATAGAAGAGAGAGGGAAGAAATTTAGAAGAATTTTTTTTTAAATTCCATTTTTCTTGTTATAATCGATCATTACTACCATGCACTCTTTATCGGGGGAAACTGTAATAATGGTATAAACAAATACATAAACATTGGTAAACAAGTTTCGGTCTTTTTCGAGATTAAAAAGTTACCATAGCATCTGCATTCAATGTAACCTGCTAAAAACAGCCCTAATTTCAGTTTCCTTGTTTGGGAAAAGCATTTACAAAGGAAAAGATTTATGTGACTTCGTCACTGACTTCATTGCCAAAGAATTTGGACGATCAGTGCTAACTAACTTGTGGTCAGTTTCATGTTTGTCGTTGTTGTTGCTGTTGTTGTTACTGTGTTGTTGTTGGTGCTGTTGTCCAGACAATAGGTCATTTCCGAGTTGCTTTGGACGTCATTATGAAAGCGAGGCGTCGTGCATAATTTTTTATAAAAAAATTAATTTTTCAAACAAAAAATAATTTTCACATGAAAAGTTCAGCTTAGCAACTCGTAAATGGCCTGATGGCAGCAGCCCTTGTTAGAATTTCTTTCATTTTCTGGGCTTCGAGTCTCCGTTGACCAAAATAAACGAAGGTTTAAAAGACTGTCCAGCAGAGAATCCCGTAGGGGAGAAGCGCTGTCATCTTCAATTTGAACGCCTCGAATAATTGAAAAAAAAAAAACCCTTGATCTTCAAACACCTCTTTTTTTTTTGTCAGTTAGATTCGTGGCATGACCATGAGTTTCGACTATGAAAGTTTCTGATCAAAAAGCGCTCCTGGCTTAAAGATTTTCTTCTCTCTAGGTATTAATTTCTGTAAGGCTGTATTTCTCAACTAACTTACTTAATATGTGTGTGCGTGTGTGTGTGTACGTGTGCGCGGTCAAAGTTAATTATCATAAGTCCATATTGTAATTCTAATTTAAGACAGCTATTTTTTAAAAGTGAGGAAGCCTGACTTTATAAGCCTCGTGGTTTCTTTCAGGTTTTTCTCGCCATTTATTTTCTTTCGTCAATTTTCATCATTTTTTTCCATCTGTAATTGTTGTATGTGGCAAAATAAATATTGTATTTTATTATTCCACTATTATGTCATTTCACCAAATAAGGTCAAGAGAACACGCAAAATATGAGACCGTAATACACTGTAATGTCCCGGTTTGACTGGTTTACAACAGAGCGAATACGGACGGAAAAGGCAGAAAAAAGGAGCAACAATGGCCGGACTGGACGAAGAATAGTTTTTGAAACGATGGAAGCTCGAAAACAAGTTTTAAGCATGCCAATCACTTGTCATTTATCTTTTCATTTTATCCAATCAAATCAAAGACATTTAACTGGCTTTCTAAGTTGTTTACATCATTCGTACGCGCCATATACCGATGGACAGATAATGCCGGGTGTATTTCAAAACTGTTACCAAAACAGAGAAGCCAAAATAACAAAATCTTTTTGTAGTGGAATAATAAATCTCTTATTCGATGGTTTTACATATAATACTCGCAGACATTTTGCTCATTGCTCGCAACTCGCAAAATATCCACGCGTATTATATGTAAAACCATCGAATAAGATATATGTATTATTGTATTGTAAGTACGTCGGCACCTTAGTATGTTTTGGTTGATTATTCCGTTAACTAAACCATTGGAGTATACGGCCCTCGGCCCTCGGAATTTTTTTTGTGTGGTGGTGGTAGTGGGGGGGGGGGGGGGGGGGAAGGGGTGCTTATGCGGATCTTTTCTCCAAACCAAATTATGATATCCTCCGATACCCTTTTTAAGACAAGGCCTAGGCTGTTCAAAGAACTGGTAACTTTACGCAGTGAATAAAATGTATTGCATGGTTGATGTGCATTTTATCAGCTGGATAGCAATTAAATTTATCCACTGGAGAGAGTTGTCCACTCTTTGAACAACCGCGTGAGCTGGCCTCTAAAATGGTTTCCAGAATCCATTCCCGTTTCTGTAAAATCCATACCCGTTTTTAAACTTTTAGAGCACAATGGTTAAAATTTCTACTCTCTTTCAGACCAAAACAGCTCAAAAATCATAAGTCAAGTCCAAGCAACAACCGTGGACGATAATCCTGCTGGTATACGTTGGATCAATTGTTGATCTGATCGGCTAAACAAATACAACTGATAAAAAAAGCAGAGACCGATACAACGTAGAATTGCGGTTTAAAGGTTACCATATTTCGGCTGGCCAAACCAGCCTTCTTCGGGTACAATGAAAATTTACATTGGGACATACGCTTATATAGCTGACAAATATTTGCGCATAGCGGAACTACGTTAAACTAAATTGATTGACAGTATAAAATAAGAAGCAAATGAAATAATAAAAGCAAAATATATAAAAAATCGCGAGGAAATTTACTAGCTTTTTTCTAATTATTATTTTTTATATTTTTTGTTATTAATTATTATTATTTCATTTGCTTCATATTTTATACTGTCAATCAATTTAGTTTAACGTAGTTCCGCTATTGCACAAATATTTGTCAACTATATAAGCGTATGTAAATTTTCATTGTACCTGAAGAAGGCTGGTTTGGCCAGCCGAAATATAGTAACCTTTAAACCGTAATTCTACGTTGTATCGGTCTCTGCTTCTTTTACCAAAATCATACCCTTTGGGGCCGCATGCACATACTGATACAACTTACATAGTGGAGCCCCCCCCCCCCCCCCCCCCCCGTTCGAAAGCAAAATAATCATTTATTTTAGCTCGTTGACAAACATCACACATTTTCTTTTAGGGTTATCCCCTCTCTTTGTAAGCAGACCTTTAGTACTGATGAATGGATAAATAGAGGATACGCGAAGATATGAATTTTATTTTCGAATGGTAAAAACAACTTTTTACAAACGAGCGCAGCGAGTGAGTAAAATATTGTTTTTAACAAGAGAAAATAAAATTCATATCTTCGCACCTCCGTGTAATATCCTCTTTTTTATTATATAGTGTTTTCACGTGACGTCACGGCGGCCATGTTGGTGTCCTAAACTAAACCTCTAGGAATTGAATTCTATTTTTATGCAAATACTTTCTTTTGTTGCAGTAAACCAATATAGCCTGTAGTCACGTGAATGAAAACGCTCTATTCTTGGTTTTCACGTGACGTCACCAAATTCTAGAATTCAAAACTGGGAGGCCTACAAAATTTTTACCTTCATTCAAGGAAGCATTACCTGAAAATATGTCTGTTCACAATTTCTTAGCTCGATGTCGTGCTTCCTTTTGAAAATAGAACAGTTTCAATTTCCGAGTTTCCATCGTGCGTGACATCAGGAGGACGGCCGTGACAGAGCTTTTCCGTATCTTAAAAATGACTCTTCGGGTGATTTTCAGCATTCTAAACAATTTAAGTTTGAGGAGAAATATTAATCTAAACATTCGAAAATTCACAAGGGCAAACAACCCTCTTTTCTGGCAAACGTGATCTCCAGATGTTTTTTCCTATTTCCGGCCGCCATGTTTGTGCCCCTCAGAGGGACACAAACATGGCGTCTCCATACAAAGCTCTATAAATTTATGTGGAACATTTTGTCAAATAACTCGAGTACGGAATGTCGCACAGACCTGACACTTGGACAGATGCCTTATTCATTTATCCTCTATATCATGTCAATTTCTTGACTTCATTCATGGAATGGTTTCCATTTTTTTTTTCAATGGCGTGACAGTGAAAACCGAGAATAGACAAATCTATCGCTCGCCATTTTTCACCGACTGTTTTCACAAACAACCGAAAAAGCGGGAAATGACGTCATCAATATCCTCGCTACTGAGGATATGGAAAACACGCCACTCAGGTCCCGGATGTAGTTTCGTATGAATTTTACCAGTGGTGTATTTTCCAGTAAAACACTCGTGTCTGAAGTTTCGCTAGATTAGTGGCGCGGCAACATGCAAGGATGTGTTGCTGCCCATACGTGAAAAAGAGGGATTTTTGAATAATTAGCTCAGGCTCACAAACAGGAGCGTACACAAATAAAAAAGCATTACATTCGAAAACGAAATATAGAGCTCGCAAAACGCGAAAAAAAGAGACACCCAAAATACTAAAACTTGAAAACGAATCTACAGCCACTCCTTTGTTGATTTTGTTTGTTAAACGTTAATTCACGAGGAATAAAGCACACTCTTTCGTTGATTTTCGAGGTGAGTTATTTTTTACTAGCTGCGAATTCAGTATTTGAACTTTCTGTTTCTGAACTCGGTGACGCAATAGTTATTGCTTGAAAGTCTAAAAATAAAGTTAAAAAGAAACCCAAAAATATAGAAGACTTCCGCCGTTATGCTATAAAAAGACGCGTCCTCATGTATAATCCTCGAATTTGTTCTGGATTTAACGAATGTCGCGCAGTTTTGATTTAAAGTGAACTTTTAAACAAGAGGTAAGTTACAAGCTGGCAGTTTTGAGATTCAGTCATTCCTTGGTAGCTGTTAAACGTTAATTTTTCAAAGTGATTGCAATCATTGTGTATAACGTGCAATCTACACTCACTACTTTCAGTAAAATGTTGATCTCTACCCCGCCCAGGCGTCGCCTAATTACTGTGATTTTTGAAAGCAGGTTACAAGATAATTATTTTACGAGTAACTTATTTTTTTGTTTTGCATCAAATTACTTATTTGCTTGCAGAATCGTCATTTCAGTGAACTAAGTTGGTTGGAACTGACTCCAAGAAGGATTGATTTGGGAAAGCAGTCAACGGTAAGTCATCGCAGCTTAATATAATCGTTCCTTTGCACATAAGCAGATAAGAGATACAAACTATTCACGTATTACTTGTGTACTTTGTTTAAGATCCACTGCTTTAGTCTACGCTTTTCACTGAGTAACTCCAAAAATCCTCAAATTATGTTCCTCTGCAATTTAATTTGCAGCCTTACTAACACTCAATGAGTTGCCATAGTTTTCGAGTCAGCCAAATTAAGAGTCTCAGAAATGTTGTTGTCATTCCTGACAAGACACGTACTTTAAATTTTACTTACTTGTGAAGGATATTCATGAATCAAGATTAAGATTAAGGTTAAGATTAAGGATGAATCAAGATTAAGAGTAACGACGCGGTACGGGCGATACACCTACGGGAAAATGCTCTCAGATTGAGCGCTGAAGCTAAACTGTATATTTCTCTTTGATATCTCTAAAGTTTCTAGGAAAAATCAAGTTAGCCCTCACATCCGAGTATGTATCTGTGAAACTGTAAATATTCATCCCACAACGATGGATTGATTGGGCGACAAATTTTATCTTTCTTGTTCCCTAGGCACGGCTTTCAGTTCCAGTAACGTCTAAACTAAAAAAGGCAACTCTCTCTTAAAGGAGCGATTGTCACTTAAATTTTTAGTGTCACTTTAAGTAGCTATAAATCGTCTTTGCTGCAATAGGAACGTTGAAGTAATGGTTCAGTTTTGTTAACAGTTAATAACCCTACTCGTTTACAGTATTAGAAATTATTTTAGCTGCGGATGACTAGGATGGAAATGGACGGCAACTTGAAAAAAAATGGCCAATTTTTCAAGTTCTTCCAGTGTATTATAAAGGAATTGCTTAAAACTTTGTTCTTCCTCGTTAAATCCCTTCATATTTTCCTCCCGGTTTACTAAGAATAATCTCAAGTTAGAGAAAAGGCTTTTTGACAAATATTTGAGCGGTTTTGTGCAACATAGAGTAAAATTTCCGTGACAGTGTTCTTATAAGCGACCACCCTTGGTGCAGGAAAATGTTATCGCTTACGAGAAAAATCAAGACAATAGGTCAAAAGCTGCATGGATCCACTAATTATTACTATTTTTTGCCTTTTCAATTGAAATGAAGCAAATATACAAAGCTCCTTTGAGAAAAACGTATTCTCAATCAGGTAACTAGTACTACAGTACGCTACCCCCTATTCTTCATTTTTTTGTGTTTTAAACATGCACGTTGCTCTTCGAAATGTGTTCCTTGTTAAATCTCTTAAAATCAGTTTACCCAAAAATCGGTTACATATGAAATTCTATACATCTGGTTTCTTCGTGGCGTTATATAGCTCCTTCATGAAATCCAGAATGCTCGATTGTTTCTGTGTTCTCAATCGACAAGAACATCATGGTGACTTTCGCGACTGCGGAGCACAACTCGTCGCAGCCCTGATAATCTGTGAACTCGGTAATACTGACTCGTAACTAAGATCAAACTGAGCCCGCTTTACTGTTCACACTGCCGGGACTGGTAAAGGAGGATCTTCACTGTTGTCATCCTTCTTCCGTAGCTATCTTTTCATCTCTATCATTGCTGTTTAAATGAGTTGCAAGAATCTCATATAACTGTTGAATTTACCATGCGACCATAATCTAGCAGTCGCCGTATTTTTTCAGTTGTGTAAAAAATCTGTCAGCGTTATTAATTAGAAACCAAACTTTTGTGACATCTAAGTAACGAGAGGATTTCGTAACTCTTTTGTAGGTGGTCGCTATCCGGCAACACAAAACAAAAGAATTTTTCAAATTTCTTGGGCCCCGAAAGTGGCCACGGTCGATAAAGGAATTTTAGCATTGATCACTCTCGAGAGAATCCTCGAAACAGTATTTTACTGAGGAAAAAAATGGTTATTTACAAAATGGTCCCTCACGAGGTCGCTAACAAGAGAGTTTTTGAAACAGTATTTGGCTGAGAAACAAAACGGTTATTTACAAAATGGTCGCTCACAAGAAGTCTTCGCTTATGAGAGAGTTGACTCAGTGTAATAGCTGCTATTTTGTGCAATAATGGAAGAAATTGGTATCGACTAAAATGCTTGGTCTGTGGTTTAACATATCGTTCTCTGATGGTCCTTGATTCGGCAAACTAGAAATTACCCATTAAGCATGGATGTCTTCAACTTCAGAACTTTCTGTGCTAAAAATTCTACCACTGAAAAATAACTTGATCGACAAATGTTCTCCCTTTCAGTTTGTAGTTGTATGCTTTGGCTGTAATGATGCGCTTTTTATCGGTAAAGCACGTTGTAAGATATTTTTAGTGTAGAGTAGATACATTATCAATAATACCCGACCCGTGAGAGAAATAAAGAGATAAGAAAACATCTTCAAGAAAACTTCCGGGCGTTCAGGCAATGTCATCAATTGACAGAAAGTTTCGCGCATTTTGGTTTTAAAATCGCACTGATTTAAGGTAAACGAAATGCATCGTGGCGACTAATTCTAAATATTTATTTATTATCTGATGTTTACCTATGTCAAAACGAAATGTTGAAAACTTAGCTTTTCAGTGGCCAAATGTACAGAATTACATCCTGGGCAAAATTCCAATGTCTGTTGCGGTGATGTAACTATTCTTAATTTTTCAGTTTGCCTGGTGGTTTCGCCATCTTTATTTTATTATTATTAAACTCTCTTGTGATTCTTTTTATTGTGGCAAAAATAAACTTGAAACTTGAAACATAAAAGATACATTACAATAAATTACATGTACATTACAAGATACAGTCAGTCGATTTTTTTCAGTTGTTGCTGTTGTTGTTGTTTTTTTTTTTAATGTTCATCTTATGACAAAAAGTCCCAAAATGTTTTAGTTAACCGTTTACATGATACATTTGAAAGGTGTTTTTACTGCCACCTTTCTGAGACCCTTTCCACGTCAGCCCTTGTTTCATTTTTGTTGAATTTCAGACGACATCCTAGATATTTCGCCAAAGTTGTCAATTATCATAAGAAAAAGCTGTGAGATTCTACGTTTCTTGCAATCACGGTTGTATCGCCCGCAAACTATTTTTAAATTTTTAAAGGAATGCGAAGTTAAATTTCAACTCTGAATATATTTTCTTGTTAATGTTTCTACAAATAAGAATATTTTCATTGTGTTATTGGCCGGCTCTCGGGGTGTAATGTATGCTGTTGCTTCTTACATTTAGATCAGCTCTTACCTTTCCTTGTGTTAACTTTCCTCTTCCTATTTTGGCAGCCACTAGTTTTGGAGATAATGTCAGTAGACTGGATATTAATTGTTTGTTTTCAAATTTCTTACAGTTGTAGAGAGTTTCTACCAAGCTTTCCTGACGAAACTCCAACAGCATTTTGTAAGGGGTGAGTTAGTCGCTTGTGTTAGGTTTTTACAGATTAATTTGTAAGGTTATTGATCAGGAGCAAGAAAATATGCAATATATGTGATAACAAAAATTAGTGGGATGTCAAAAAAATTCGTGTTAGGTGGGAAACCAATCACTAATATTAAATTATTATTCACTATTATTTAGGAGTTTCTGAATTTCAGTTGGCTCATTCAAATGCTTCCCTTAACTGCATTCCAGTTAACTTGAAATTTTAAAAAGACTCCCTGGTGTTTTTCGACTCCATCCCATTTGCTGACTGGGAAAATGTTGACATTTGTCTGACGAACGAAAATTGATCGTGCCACGCTATACACGTAGCAACACGTAGTGGCAGTATGAAACAGCCACTTAGTAACTCAAAAGTTTTTTTATGACTCTTTGCGATGTTATTGAGACTTTTGTCATTCTTAGTGCAGTGTTTCCTTGTCCTTTTGTCGTCAAGGCTCAAAATGTCACGTCACAATTACTATTCCGTCATGTTATTGATTTTACATGAAAGCTGTAAAATTCTTTTGTGCCAAATGAGTTCGGGTTTTCTTGAACAGGTGGCAATAAAGTCTTCTCAGGTTTAATTTCCAGTTAGGAGCTATTTTATTTATTCGGGGAGAATTTATTCCGAGTGTGAGAACATTGGATATTCAAACCAACCAACAAAATGGTTGAGTCAATATCGTGTCACGTTGTGGTGAACACACTGATGCACAGGTTCCTCGCGCACGCTTGTCATGTATATGTCATGTGATAACTAAATTTGTTTACTGGGGATATAAGGGGTACGAGGAGAGCGCCTTGTATATTCAGGTGTAATGAAGATGTGATTGTGTGACGCCTGGGAGAGGGTGGATGGGGGAAACTAAGGCTCAAAGTAGATTTACTTCTTAAAGTGTCGAGTACAAATACCTCATTATTATTCTAAGTTCGAAAACCGTGCACCCAAAACTCAAAGTGAAGAAAACGAAGCTACCAAAACTAGAAAGTGAAGCAACCGATACTGGGAAACGAAACATGTCGAAAACTCGTAAGCGAAGCACCTCAAATTCTAGGAATAGAAAAAGAAACGCCAAACTGACTCGAAAGCAAAACTCTCGGTTATTTTTATTCCTTCATGAACATCATGCATTTGCGCTTTTTTTAAAATTAGGTATTAAAATACTGAGTTTTATCGGTACAGCGAAGCACTTAAATCGAGAATGTGCAGTTCCACAATTATTTCAACCTTTTTGTTGCTGTTGTTGTTGTTGTTGTTGTTTGCTTCTTTCTGTCCGGTTGTCGTTGATTTTGTTCTTGTTATGTTTTTTTTTGTTTGTTTGTTTATTTTTTGCCCAGCCTGGTTTTGTTTTCTGCTAATTAACCTTATCTAAAAAATGTTCTTTCATTAAAATAGGGGAACGCTTTGTACTGTTATCCCTCTTCCTTGTAAACACCACCCTTTGTGAATGAACGGCTGAAACGACGTTTCGTTATCATGATGTGATGCTGTCTCAACTTGATAATGAGGGCTTTGTGAATTACTTTTTCAGGGATGCACACCAAAAAACTCGAAGACAAGGCAGCCCGAAATACAAGAATTTCTTCAAAGGGAAATCGAAACCACCATGTTTCCTTTGTCTGTTTTCAATGTCAACCCTCGACTAAAAATTTCTGCTTACTCGTGTAACTCTAATTTTTCCGTAGAGTAGGCTGACAATTCTGTCAAATGTTTGAAATTTCATTTCTTTGATCAACATTAGTAACATTTAAAGTTTCTGTTTCGATTCTCGACGCCGCAATTATTATAAGTGCGTGACAATTGATCGAACAAAAACTGAATGACATGCATGTTATTAAATGTAAAGCACTCCTTCGTTTGTCTTCCGCCGACCTTTGCCGTTGTAATTGTATGTCTGTAAATAACTTATTTACAGAGTCATCATTCCTGATTATTGAGCTGATGTAACTAATTCCAACAAGCCCCGATTTAGAGAAACAGTGAACGGTACAGCCCACCGGTAAGTCATTTGCATGTGCCATGTTAATAAGACCAACTTTCTCAATTCCTCAAATTTCGTCATGTTAACTACCAGCTCAGTTCCTAGTTTCTAAGGCAGCCGAGAACAGGGTCTTGCAAAACAAGTCATTTCCAACAAGGCATTTGTTTTGAACTTTACTTAATTTTACTTATTGCTCTCACCGCTCTTGGACTTGAAGTTGCCACAGATACGTTAAACGAATTGAAACAACAGAACATGGTTCTGTAATTATCCTTTCAACAAAACAGACAAAAGAGAAATGTAGCTTGCATCAAGCCCTTTTACAGGAATTCCGTGTCTGTCAGTGGAAATTTATGTGCGAAAGATATCAGAGTCAGAGAAATTAAGAACAAATGGAAAAGTTCTCAAACTTTCTCTTTTTCTATGAACGTCCTTGGTGAAACAAAGCACATTTGATAGGATCTCCGGTCATCGTCCAAACTAAATGGCGGAGGACGAGTCAGAAGATATAGTGAAGCATATGCAAGAGCTTAGCATTGCTAAAAAACTGGGCGATAGAGAGCGGGAGGGAAATACCTATTATAAACTGGCTGATGTTTGTCACAGTCAGGGTAATTTTAAACAAGTCATAGAGTATCAAAAGCTACATCTTAGTATTGCTAGAGAATTAGGGAACAGGGCTTGGGAGGCAATGGCCTGTTTCAATCTGGGCGTGGTCTACAACAGCCAGTGCAATTTTAAGGAGGCCATAGAGTATCAAAAGCTACATATTGATATTGCTAAAGAATTAGAGGACAGGGAAGGGGAGGGAGGAGCGTATGGCAACCTGGGCAATGCTTATTACAGAATGGGTAATGTTAAACAAGCCATAGAGTATCAAAAACTACATCTTAGTATTGCTAAAGAATTAGGGGACAGGGCTGGGGAGGGAAGAGCGTATTGCAACCTGGGCAATGCTTATCAAGGTCTGGGTAATTTTAAACAAGCCGCAGAGTATCACGAACTAGATCTTAGTATTGCTAAAGAACTAGGGGACAGGGATGGGGAGGGAAGAGCGTATTGTAATCTGGGCAATGCTTATTGCAGTATGGGTAATTTTAAACAAGCCGCAGAGTATCACAAACTAGATCTTAGTATTGCTAAAGAATTAGGGAACAGGGATGGGGAGGGAATGGCGTATGGCAACCTGGGCAATGCTTATCAAGGTCTGGGTAATTTTAAACAAGCCGCAGAGTATCACGAACTAAATCTTAGTATTGCTAAAGAATTAGGGAACAAGGATGGAGAGGGAATGGCGTATGGCAACCTGGGCAATGCTTATTACCGTATGGGTAATTTTAAACAAGCCGCAGAGTATCACGAACTATGTCTTAGTATTGCTAAAGAATTAGGGAACAGGGATGCGGAGGGAAGAGCGTATGGCAACCTGGGCAATGCTTGTCACAGTATGTGTAATTTTAAACAAGCCACAAAGTATCACGAACTAAATCTTAGTATTGCTAAAGAATTAGGGAACAGGGATGGGGAGGGAATAGCCTATGGCAACCTGGGCAAGGATTATCAATGTCTGGGTAATTTTAAACAAGCCACAAAGTATCACGAACTACATCTTAGTATTGCTAAAGAATCAGGGAACAGGTGTGCGGAGGGAGTAGCCTATGGCGGTCTTGGAGATGCTTATTATGATATGCTTGATTTCAAACAGGCCTTTGAGTGTTGGAAACATAGTCTCAGTATCGCTAAAGAAATTGGGGACAGGCATTATGAGGGGGAGGCTTTTAGAAAGCTGGGTGGGGCTCTTTTACGCCTAGGTGATTTTAAACAATCCATGGAGTACATGAAACAAAGTCTTGTTATATCGAAAGAATCGGGTGACAGGGCTTCGGAGGGAGCTACTTATAACGAATTGGGCAATGTGTATTCCCGACTAGGTAATTTTAAAGTAGCAGTAGAGTATCACAAACAAAGCCTTAGCATTGCTGAAGAGTTAGGGGATAGGGTTCAAGAGGCACAATCATGCCATTCATTAGGTCATAATTATGAATCGGTGGGTTCTTTGAGTGAGGCACTTGATTATTATCGATCGAGCGTAAAAACCTTTGATGACATAAGAGCTCTTCTACAGTTAAAAGATATGTGGAAAATAAGCTTTCGTGATCTCCACCAGTGTGCGTACACTTCGTTATGGAGTACCCTTGTGAAGACTGGAGAGACTGACGAGGCTTTGTGTACTGCTGAGCAAGGACGAGCACAGGCCTTGATCGATGTTTTGAAAGAAAAGTATGGAGTTGACTCATCACCGTCCACTTTACCTGAACCTAAGGAGACAATTACCTATATATTAAAAAATGTAACTAAAGAAACAGTTTTTCTTGCACTTGATACAAATGCGATCAGTTTTTGGTTGCTGCGAAGAGGGAAAGAGATTCTCTTTAAGCAAAAGGAAATAGAACCTAATAGTTGCAAGTCGCTAATAGATGCTACTTTGAGAGACATTGCTGTAGGTGTTCGGGTAATGTGCGAGGATCGGTCAATGGATGAAGTATGTGATGACCCGCCGTCCAACAGAGAAGCTGCTGAGGAAACAGACCAATCACCGACCTCCTCACTCAATTCTTTGCGCCAGCTGTATGATGTTATTATTGGCCCCATTGCAGACTTGCTCGAAGGTGACCAGTTAGTCCTTGTTCCAGATGGTCCATTTTGCCTGGCTCCTTACTCTGCGCTTAGTGAATCAATCAGGATTCACATCGTTCCCTCGTTGACCGCTTTACGACTGATCGCAGATGCGCCCGAGGACTTTCACCGTAGGAGTGGGGCGTTGCCCGTGGGAGATCCATGTTTGGAAGAAGTTACCAACCTGTTTGGTAGGCCCGTTTGGAAGCAGCTTCCATTCGCCAGAAAGGAAGTGGAGATGATTGGAAAACTTCTAAAGACCACACCTCTCACCGGAAGATATGCGACTAAAGACGAAGTGATGAAAAGATTGGAGTCGGTTGCTTTGGTGCACATTGCCGCACACGGGAGTGATGAAACTGGAGAAATTCTGTTGGCCCCAAACCCAGGTTGGACATCTCGCGTCCCTGCGAAAAAATACTACATATTAACAATGTCAGATGTGCAAGCCGTTCGTCTGCGAGCAAGACTCGTTGTGCTTAGTTGCTGTCACAGTGGCCGGGGAGAAGTCAAGTCTGAGGGCGTGGTTGGTATCGCGCGGGCTTTCTTGTGTGCTGGTGCTCGCTCTGTTCTGGTGTCACTCTGGGCGATTGATGACGAGGCTACCATGGAGTTCATGAAACACTTCTACCAACACCTATCGGAAGGAAAAAGCGCGAGTGTGGCTCTTCACCAGGCTGTGAAATCCCTGCGCGAGTCAGAGCAGTTCCGTGACTTGAAGTACTGGGCTCCATTTGTGCTGATTGGTGATGACGTGACGCTTGAATTTGGAGAAAGGAAATGAAACAGAATGGTAAGTTTAGTTTGTGTTTGACTTTAGACAGAAGTAATTTTATGATAAACCAGGACAGCTAACTGCAAAGAAAGCTCAATTCTTGCCAGAGGAATAGTTTTAAAATCTGTCTAAAGATTATTTCAATTACCAAGCCTCCCGCTGTTTATTAAAACGACTGGATAGCTTTAAGAAAGGATGCCATGAGAAGATGTTCGTTTTCGTGTTTCCTTGGTACCATGCGAAAATGCCTTACTTTTCTTACACTAGCCTTTTCCAGGCGTTCAGAAAATAAAAAGCAACGTAAATAAAATTGCGTTCCCCACTATTTGATCCGCTGTTGTCGCACTAGTTAATGTTTCAACCGTTTGAGATTAAGAACCAATTTTAACAATTTACCCTCAGATTTTTAACAATGGTACCTTTGAACTTTATAAACTTAATGACCTTAATGGAAGTCAAACTTCCGTTGAACGTTGTTTTCAATTGAAGCACCAGGAGTCTCGTTTAGGGAAATGATTAATGTGTTGCTTAAAATATGTCTTCGGCTTCGTGGGTAGTGTCTTCAATTTTGTTCGTTTTTGTCTCTTCCTTTTATTCTGGGAAACAAAAAAAAAAAAATTAAGCGCTTTACCTGAACTCCACAAACTTCTAAATTTAGAGCCTCAAGTGAAACAAATCCCTCACATATTTTTTGGTTGGCAGAAGTTTCATACTACTCAAGACAAGAGAGAACTACTAAGCGAGTCTGACTGATCCATTGATGACGTCCATTTGGTGTGATGCAAACTATCCCGGGAACTTGTATGTAGTCTAAATATTTTAGATACAATGGCCGGATAAAAAAATGAAGTTACTGCATTAAACCTTTGCTTTTGTGGTTCGTAATATATCGGAGAGAAGTACATGTACAGGCTTGTTTTTAGTGCGCATTTTCCAAAATGGTACTTCACTTTATGAAGTTTTCAAAACGTAATTTTTCTTCTTTCGATGTAACGTTAAGAAAACTGGACACATGAATTTGACGTTACATTTAATTTTTTAGAGCTGCTTAACAAATAACGCGCCAAAATTGTAAAGATATTTTGAAGTCATTTTATCAATTTTTTGAAGTCATTACTCGTTTTAAGACAATATTGAGAACAACGTTTTACTTAATTGTTAATTCAGAAAAAATGTGGTTACTTAGGCCAAATTTAAGGGCTTATCTACCCATATTTAGAAGCAAGAACTTTCATTTTTTAAGAATGACGTTTCTTGTGTTTTCAGTTTCGCATGTAAATATGATTTTCTCCAAATCGTAGAAATTGTGTTTCTTTTAAAAATACCATAACTTAGCCGCAAAAATTGTGCTTGTCATTGTAAGTAAGGACAGTCTCTAAGACCCTCAAAGTTAGAAAGAGCACAAAAGACCAAGCAATGAATTCAAACAGTCTAAGACTGCGAGTTAACTCACAGAAACCTGATTACAAGAGGGCGAAGACTCAAATACTAAAATAAAATACTTCTCACTAACTTGTGTTTGAATAACAACAACAAGTGATGTAGTTAGCGTTGACAGGCTTAATAGGCTCAGAAGAATGATGATGCCATTATTATCTTAGAACTGATCAGGGCTCAGTTGTTTGAAATCCCATTAATTTTGAGAGAACAACTTAAGAAATATGCTGGGTTTTTTTTTTTTTTCAAATGATTTCTTTTTGCTTTTTACAAGATGCCATAATCGAGTGGTCCTCTTATTTGCATCGTGGAATTATTTTATCTTAAGTCAAACATAAGAAAATGCTTTTATTATAACAGTTTTTTCTTTTCAGAGTAGACGTCAATTCTAAATTAGCGCAATGGTCTTTTAAACAACCTGGCGCAGATCTTTTCATGTACATATGTAAGTAACTAGGTAAATAAGTAGGTATAGAGCATTCTTCAATTGGGTGTCGAAGTAATTTCGCGTTTGCTTTGGTTTTGCTTTACTATGAGGCTTTCTGATTTGTCAGCAAAACTCGCGGCACTTTCTCAACCAATGGGAAGCAAAGCCAAAGCCAATCGTGCCTTGATGTTTAACGTTTTCCCGCGCTTGGCCAACTGTTACAGGTTACATGTATTTGCTTTGAATTCTGATTGGTTCAACCGAACTGTTTACATCTGTTCTGATTGTTTAGAGTATTTACTTTGTGTTTGACACTCAATTGAAGACTGCTGTATAAAGTCAGTAAGTAAGCTAACTCTGTTTACATGATACCCGAACGACTTTCAAACCGGTGGATTCGTTTCCATATATAGTATTATTCATTATCAGTAAAAACGATGTGAATTTTCAACCAAAAAGTTTTCCCGGACAAGGAATCTCAATTTTTGTAGGAAAATTCATTCCGGGGTCTTGTAAACGGGACATGACTGTTTGTTTCATATTTCTATTAAGTTTCAACATTTCGTTACACAATGAAACTGATAGCTTCATCAAACCTGCTTTTGCTAATTCGATATCAGCAAGTGTTCTAGTCGCATGGGAATGGAAGTCTAACCGGTATCGTGTAAACCGCTCCACTACAGAACAATTAGTGTAGCGTATATAATGAGTGAGACTATTGTAAACATTAACATTAAAAAAAGTGAAATCTGTAAAACGTGTTTGGTTTGAGAACAGTAGAATCCAAATATTTTATTTCATTTATTTTAAGCTGAGGGGGAACCGTCGCGGAGATTTTGCTGTTTGTTGGCCAAAACAGCTCAAATATTTCACGAAGAACCTCATGAAATCGCTCTTAGAGCAGCGGGAGGAAAGTTTGAAATGATTTCTCCGGGTGAGAATAGAATACAATAAGTTTTAAATTCACACGAGGAACTTCAAAAGATTGGCCAATATTTTCAAGTTTCAATCCATTTCCATCTGAGCCATCTGCAGACAAAAATGATTGACCCTAGTTTTTACATGTTCCCTAGAAGGGTTATTTGTAAAACAAAATTGAACTATTATTTTAATGTTCCCATCCGATACAAATATGTTTTTTCGCTATTCAAAGTGACAATAAAAATAAGTGACACTTCCTCTTTAAAGACCTCCGAAGCCACTGTCTAGGTCCTTCTCGATCTTAGACAGATTTATACCCAGTCACTAACTTATGTTTGTGGGCCGAGAGAAGAGTGGGTACGAGAGTGGCCTTTATTCACTCTCGTATCCAATCTTCGCGAGCCATAAAGATAAAAATAGCGACTGTTTACGAGCATTATCCTTAGGCGGGTCACGAATAGACCAGCTTACAACTGAGCAAACAAAAGAAATCAAAAGCCTTTCAGTTTTACGTGCATAGGGAAGACTGGAACAGCGACTATCTTTCGACGCACCATCTTCGACATGCTAGATAAACAGCTGAAAGACCGTATAAAAAAATTAAACACTTATTGGCTAAACTGAAACTGAATGACAAATGCTCACCTAAAATGGCTGATAAATGTATCAACCTGTAAATTTTGCATGACTCTCAGAAAAATTCAAACTATTTGACCGCTTTCGGTCGGCTCTGTTCTGTAACTTCGGCTACAGAATTCAGCCGTTTTGTTCTCATGTTAAATTTCCAAAACCACCGATTTAATTATCGATCTCGGATTGACTTCTAAATATCCCCCCACCACGTTACTCTGAAGATTAATAAACCCATCTCCCTTGCCCAAAGTCGAGTTCAACCGTAAATAAATCAGATGTGCTTACATCTAAGACTGCAGATGGCCCGTCGAAGGATAAGGTGCGCGTTAGCGCTGTGCACGTAACATTGAAAGTGGCTGAAAGATACTCCAGTGTTACGCCTTCTGTCATTATACAGTGCGTTTATAGACCAGCCCTCCCCATCTTCATCTTACGAAATAGAACCCTAATAGATGTCTACAGGCATTACATCCATCGTATCAGCTATATGGAAAGCCATTCGGTGCAAATTGGTCAATCTCGTTGATGCGTCAATTCGAAATTATCGATTTTTCAAGAAGTTTCGATTTCTAACGGATAGTATTTTTCTGTTTCGCAAAGTAGTGTTCATTGTAAACAATGAAAAATTAATTTATTTAAATGAATGGTCCTGTCCATTTTAGCGTGGAATATTATAAAATGGAGGGGTGGTTAATCATATCTTATGTATAAGGGGGGTAAGATTTTATGTTTTCATTGTGCAGATATCTCCAAGATCTGTTTGGTGTCCAAATTTGATACAAATTGACCCAATATTGAGCGCGTAATGACTTCTTGTGCCATATGGCACTCTTGTACCGCTATAATATTGAAATCGATGGGGATGTTTAGTCGTTCCCTATATTATAGTCGGACCTCTGTTAAGGGGCCACCCTGGGGACTTTAAAAACTGGCCGCTTAATAGAGGTACAATAAAACTTGGGTAAAAATGGCAGTCAACGTAATTTTATTGCTTCTATATAGCAAAACGCTTGTTGAAAGGTGAACATTTTTAAAGATGAATGCAAAAATCATTGAAACAAAACATTAAGTGCCCTGTATTTGCGCATTTCAAGTCCGTGCAAAGTTCTAGCTCTAACACAGAGAGCACGTAGTCCTTTTCTTGCATCAACAGTCTGTAAAAAATTTAGCTCAAAGTATTTCACGGACGATTTATTTCAAATAATCCGTCACTGCTGTTTGCCGTTGTAGGGCTCGGAGTAACGAGGAGATCAAGTCATTTGCCTTTCCGATAGATTGGGCAAGGTCCTGGTAACCGTGGAACAGGGCAAAGTGTCGGAGTTGATCGGTGTCATTATAGTGGAGATTAAATTGCAGTTCTTGTTCTTATCAGTTATCACCTTCATATTATCTGTCACCATTTCGCTTGAAAAGGTAATTTCCTGTAAAAAAAAAAAACAATAAATACTATACTTGCAACAGCAAAAAGGTGGCCGCGGCCGCTAATAGAGGTGGCCGTTGAATAGAGGTATCGAATACAGCATTTTACTGACAAATAATTCGGGACTTTGGAAAGTGGCCGCTTAATGGAGGGTGGCTGCTTAATAGAGGTCGGACTGTATAAAAAAGTTTAATATCAAACAATGAGTCCCACACCCCTGGGAGCATGATTTTCAAAGCCGCGTTCACTGCCGGTGTTTCCCGTAAAAGGTGGTTTAATTAGTCTCCCTGTTCCAAGATGCAAGTCTCCGGCTTTTTTAGGTGATCGTTATTACTACATCTTCTCCAAATGAGGGTGTAGCACGATACGAAACTTTTTCCTGATGCAGGGGGCCACACGACGCAAAATAAACTGTTCTGAATACGTTCCGTTGCCAGATCTCTTGCAGTGAAATGCACGTGCCAGACGTCACTTTACGTGTAAACAGAAGCATATCATATGCTTCTGGTGTAAATAAACCGAACTGATTGCAGGGCTGACACTACGGCAAAGGGCTTATTTATTAGGGGCCAATATTTCAACTAGTACAACTAGTCTTCTTCAGGGCCAGAGTTACAATGAGAAAACTAACAGCTCTTAAAAGTTTACATTTAAACGTAAACATAAACGGTAAATGGTTACCACGATACGTTATATTAGCCTCTCTATGGGTACCCACAGTCTTCGTTTTCTTCGCAATTTTTTCGCAAATCTTCGTTTTTTTTAGGAAGATCTTGGTTTTATTGGATTGAAATGGTTTAAACGTTGTTGATAAATAGTTCACTTCAATAGCAAATTGCATAATTCACTGAAAAGCAATATAAACAGTTATTGAAACAATAAAGGATTGTTGGATTCTTTGGCGACGTTTTAACCCTATTTTAACATGCTAGCAGCTGATGAGATTCCAAGAAATTAAAACTGCAGTCTTGTATGAGAAACAACATTAGACACTCGCCAGAAGAAATTTCACTAGCATCCTAGAGACTCACAAGAGAGTTGTCTATCTTAGCTTCGAATATCTGCAGCGGATGCGAGCTAAGCCACAAAATAATGGAGGTACATTTCAGCTCTAAGAACACAATAGCTGTTTTTCAGATAAGAAGCAACTCAAAGAGCTAAAAGACAGCCCAACAAGCTATTGATCGTTTTCACGTCACGTCACGCATTGGCCCGCCGCCATATTGGTGTACCACTTTTGATTGCGTAATACGGCATTGGTAGGTCACAACTGCAATTCCAGACCTGCCAACTCTCCCGGTTTTCCCGGGAGTCTCCAAGTTTTTCATCAAATCTCCCGGTCTCCCGGTTAGACCACCAAATCTCCCAGGAAATACCTACCGTGGCCTTTTTCAATTGTTTTTTTTTTTTTTATCATTAATTTCATTATTTTTGAGACGTCAAATAGGAAAATAAAACAAGAAATGGATTTATTGTTCCCACTAGAAAAAATGGACTTACACAAAAGCGAATCAAGCTCCGAGGATAATTCGAAGGCTGCATATCCTTTTCCGTTTAATGAAAATGCAAAGAAGCTGGATTTGCCGATCAGAGATCGATATTTGCAGAAAATATGCGCAATCGGAATCGATCCAGTGTTGATCGAAGGGAAGCACTTTCAGCCTGACTGTTTACCACCGGTCGAATCCACAGATATCTTGTGTTATCTCGTTCTGGAGACTAGCTTCTACGCTCATTATTTGACATCTGCTGCTCCTTTTTTATCTAATCCACAGTGTATTCTTTTCCGAATTCAGCGATTGTTTGATCTTTTCCATGCGATTTATAGTTTTTGAGTTTTGACGTTGTGCGCAGTGTACCAAGCTGTTGCATTCATTTGCCTCTATCTCTCTTATTATTTGTGCTATGTTGCTACTTTCTTCTAATCCGAATTTAACGAAAGTTTAAGCTTTTTCATACGTGTGTACTTTAACGAAAATTGACTTACGCGTTCACAAGCTTTTGCATTTATTTGCCTCTATCTCTCACATTATTTGACCTATGCGGCTACTTTTTTTTGATTCACATTGTATTGTTTGCCAAATTCAGCAATACTTTAATCTTATTCATACAATTTATAGTTTTTGAGTTTTGACGTTGCGCACACAAGTAATTGAATTTTTCCGGCGTGTAATTTAACAAAAATTCAGTTACGCGTTCACAAGCTGTTGCATTCATTTGACTGTATCTCTCTTATTATTTGTCCTATGCTGCTCCTTTTTTTTTTTTTTTTTTTTAAATCTAAAGCGTATTGTTTTCCAAATTCAGCAATAGTTTAATCTTCTCTATACGAATTATAGTTTTTGAGTTTTTTACGTTGCGCGCACAAGTAATTGAAATTTTCCGACGTGTAATATACCGTGTAGCATGAAAATTTTGCGGGTTCTAATTTTTGCGGATTTTGCAGATTGACCTCGATCCGCAAAAATTAGTTCCCGCAGAAAAAAACATCCGCAAAATAAAACGCCGCAAAAATTAACTCCCTTCAGTCAAACTTAAAAATCCTCTTCAGTACACTTCTGCCACTGGAGCGATATGCATTGGACTTAAACAAGAACATTAACATGATTTTCCATTAGATAAATTAAAGCAACTAGAGCTGTCAAGAGTAAAGTAATTCAGTACATTAGATTGGCACGAATGGGTCATCTGAAGGAACGCACAGACTTGAATCGTGCATCAGACCAACCATGTTCTATTGACGCTTCTGCAACGGCCTGCACAGAAGTGCAGAAGTTCAACTGAACAAGAGTGTTATTATTATTGACTGAGTCTGTCTCATTGCGTTACAATAGGATATGGTTTTGCATTTTAGCATGCTGCTCCCAGTTAGGTCTCAAAGCACATCTTTCACTCGAAAGCCCCTCTGTATGCATAGAAAAGTTTCAGCTACGGTAATTCAAACATTCATTCTGCTTTCTTATAAAATAATATAC
The DNA here is from genome assembly GCF_977016875.1 of Pavona decussata. Classification (NCBI taxonomy): domain Eukaryota; kingdom Metazoa; phylum Cnidaria; class Anthozoa; order Scleractinia; family Agariciidae; genus Pavona; species Pavona decussata. The sequence continues at coordinate 799,598 of NW_028145463.1, forward strand.
GGCAATAGCGTCGTGGCAAACCATATTAACGAAACAGTGTTTGGCTGTGCATGGTAGGGTAGGCTTTTTGTTGCTCCGTTCCTTTGCGCAGTAAGGTATTTCAGTGATATGTCTCTAATATGTAACTAAGAGTGAACTGGGACTCAATTGACCGTACAATAAAAGTTGAAAATATTCAGGTTTCTTCCACTTAAATGTTCTGCTGCTTGAACCAGAACATCGCAAAAATTAGTTCCCAGCAGAAATTTAAGTCATCTCGAACCGCAAAAATTTGTTCCTGCAAACCACAAAAAATCGCCAATCCGCAAAATAAAACTCCCGCAAAATTTTCGTGCTACAGGGTAACGCAAATTGCGCTACGCCGTTCACAAGCTGTTGCATTCATTTGCCTGTATCTCTCTTACTATTTGTGAAATGGTGCTACTTTTTTTAATGGAGAGTGTATTCTAATCCAAATTCTACGAAAGTTTAAGTTTGTTCATACGATTTATAATTTTTGAGTTTTGACTTAGCGCGCACAAGTCATTGAATATTTTCGGTGTGTAATTTAACGAAAATTGGTTTACGCGTTCACAAGCTTTTGCATTCATTTGCCTCTATCTCTCTCATTATTTGACTTATGCAGCTACTTTTTTTTAATTCACAGTGTATTGTTTTCCAAATTCAGCAATAGTTTAATCTTATCCATACAATTTATAGATTTTGAGTTTTAACGTTGCGCGCAGAAGTAATTGAATTTTTCCGGCGTGTAATTTAACGAAAATTCAGTTACGCGTTTACAAGCTGTTGCATTCATTTGCCTGTATCTTTCTTATTATTTGTGCTATAATGCTACTTAACTTTTAATGAATAGTGTATTTTAATGCAAATTCAACGAAAGTTTAAGCTTTTTCATACAAATTATAGTTTTTGAGTTTTGACGTTGCGCGCACAAGTCATTGAATATTTCCGGTGTGTAATTTAACGAAAATTGACTTACGCGTTCACAAGCGGTTGCATTCATTTGCCTGTATCTCTCTCATTATTTGTGCTATGGTGCTATTTTTTTTAATTCACAGTGTATTCTTTTTCAAATTCAGCAATAGTTTAATCTTATCCATACAATTGATAGTCTTTTAGTTTTGACGTTGCGTGCACAAGTAATTGAAATTTTCCGACATCTAATTTAACGAAATAAAATTCGGTTTCGCGGTCACAAGCTGCTGCATTCATTTGCCTGTATCTCTCTTAATATTTGTTCTATGCTGCTCCTTTTTATTAATCCACAGCGTATTGTATTCCAAATTCAGCAAAAGTTTAATCTTATCCATACAATTTATAGTTTTTGAGTTTTAACGTTGCGCGCACAAGTAATTGAATTTTTCCGGCGTGTGATTTAACAAAAATTTAGTTACGCGTTCAAAAGCTGTTGCATTCATTTGCCTGTATCTCTCTTATTATTTGTGCTATGGTGGTACCTAACTTTTAATGGATAGTGTATTCTAATGCAAATTCAACAAAATTTTAAGCTTTTTTACACAATTTATGGTTTTTGAGTTTTGACGTTTCGCGCACAAGTCATTGAATATTTCCGGTGTGTAATTTAACGAAAATTGACTTACGCGTCCACAAGCTGTTGCATTCATTTGCCTCTATCTCTCTTATTATTTGTTCTTTGCTGCTCCTTTTTTTAATCCACAGCGTATTGTTTTCCAAATTCAACAATAGTTTAATCTTATCCATACAATTTATAGTTTTTGAGTTTTAACGTTGCGCGCACAAGTAATTGAATTTTTCCGGCGTGTGATTTAACGAAAATTTAGTTACGCGTTCACAAGCTGTTGCATTCATTTGCCTGTATCTCTCTTATTATTTGTGCTATGGTGGTACCTAACTTTTAATGGATAGTGTATTCTAATGCAAATTCAACAAAAGTTTAAGCTTGTTTACACAATTTATGGTTTTTGAGTTTTGACGTTTCGCGCACAAGTCTTTGAATATTTCCGGTGTGTAATTTAACGAAAATTAGGTTACGCGTTCACAAGCGGTTGCATTCATTTGCGTCTATCTCTCTCATTATTTGTGCTATGGTGCAACTTTTTTTTTTAATTCACAGTGTATTTTCTTTCAAATTCAGCAATAGTTTAATCTTATCCATACAATTGATAGTCTGTTAGTTTTGACGTTGCGTGCACAAGTAATTGAAATTTTCCGACGTATAATTTAACGAGAATTCAGTTACGCGTTCACAAGCTGCTGAATTCATTTGCCTGTATCTCTCTTATTATTTGTTCTTTGCTGCTCCTTTTTTTAATCCACAGCGTATTGTTTTCCAAATTCAGCAATACTTTAATCTTATCCATACAATTTATAGTTTTTGAGTTTTAACGTTGCGCGCACAAGTAACTGAATTTTTCCGGCGTGTGATTTAACGAAAATTCAGTTACGCGTTTACAAGCTGTTGCATTCATTTGCCTGTATCTCTCTTAATATTTTTGCTATGGTGTTACTTAACTCTTAATGGATAGTGTATTCTAATGTAAATTCAACGAAAGTTTAAGCTTTTTTATACAATTTATAGTTTTTGAGTTTTGACGTTGCGCGCACAAGTCATTAAATATTTCCGGTGTGTAATTTAACGAAAATTGACTTACGCGTTCATAAGCGGCTGCATTCATTTGCCTCTATCTCTCTCATTATTTGTGCTGTCGTGCTATTTGTTTTCTAATGGATAGTGTATTCTAATCCAAATGCAACGAAAGTTTAAGCTTTTTTATACATTATATAGTTTTTTTAATTTTATCTTAGCGCGCACAAGCAATTGAATTTTTCCGGTGTGTAATTTAAAAAAAATTGATTTACGCGTTCACAAGCTTTTGTATTCATTTGCCTCTATCTCTCACACTATTTGACCTATGCGACTACTTTTTTTTATTCACATCGTATTGTTTTCCAAATTCAGCAATACTTTAATCTTATCCATACAATTTATAAATTTTGAGTTTTGACGTTGCGCGCACAAGTAATTGAAATTTTTTGGCGTGCAATTTAACGCAGACTGCGCTACGCGTTCACAAGCTGTTGCATTCATTTGCCTGTATCTCTCTTATTATTTGTTCTTTGCTGCTCCTTTTTTGAATCCACAGCGTATTGTTTTCCAAATTCAGCAATAGTTTAATCTTATCCATACGATTTATAGTTTTTGAGTTTTGACGTTGCGCGCACAAGTAATTGATATTTTCCCGACGTGTAATTTAACATAAATTCAGTTACGTGTTCACAAGCTGTTGCATTCATTTGCCTGTATCTCTCTTATTATTTGTGCTATAATGCTACTTAACTTTTAATGAATAGTGTATTTTAATGCAAATTCAACGAAAGTTTAAGCTTTTTCATACAAATTATAGTTTTTGAGTTTTGACGTTGCGGGCACAAGTCATTGAAATTTTCCGACGTGTAATTTAACGCAAATTGCACTACGCGTTCACAAGCTGTTGCATTCATTTGCCTGTATCTCTCTTAATATTTGTGATATAGTGCTACTTTTTAATGAATAGTGTATTCTAATGCAAATCCAACGACAGTTTAAGCTTTTTTATACGATTTATAGTTTTTGAGTTTTGACTTAGCACGCACAAGTTATTGAATATTTCCGGTGCGTAATTTAATGAAAATATGGTTACGCGTTCCCAAGCGGTTGCATTCATTTGCCTCTATCTCTCTCATTATTTGTCCTATGCTGTTCATTTTTCTTATAATGGACAGTGCATTTTTTTTCAAATTTAGCGAAAGTTTAAGTTTCTACATACAATTTATAAATTTTGAGTTTTAACTTAGCTTGCACAAGCAATTGAGTTTATTCGGTGTGTAATTTAACGAAAATTGACTTACGCGTTTACAAGCTTTTGCAATTCTGCAATAGTTTAATCTTATCCATACAATATATATTTTTTGAGTTTTGACGTTGCTTGCACAAGTCATTGAATATGATCGGTGTGTAATTTAACGAGAATTAGGTTACGCGTAGTCACAAGCGAAACTTTCTTGTGTCCCAAATGTAATGTTGGAACCCAGTCAATATCAAATTTATTCCAGCTTTAAGCCGCTCTTTCTGAAACGAAGTGCTTTTTGCAAACACGATCGTGCTCTAAGATCTCTTCGGTGAGGTCGTCATGACTTATCGCTGAAATCGAGCGCGATTTTCTCTCTTCTGACAATTCTTGGGCTTTTTAACCTTGATTTGTAACGATAGAAGGCACCCTTGCAAAGTATATCCTTTTCTATCGTCCACTTTTCCTGCCAAAGCCAACAATCAGACACAAAACCATGTTCTTCGCAAGCGCCGCTACTAGTTTGTTTACAATTTTGGTTCACCAATATAGTGGCGTAGCAACAGTAGTCAAGGATTTGGTCACGTGAGTGAAAACGATCTATAGCTCTCGAAAGCAAGAGAAAAGAATGATAAGCTTTGTAAAGACGAGGATCTGTTAGACCCATCATATCCGTGCAATCTTCACGCAGCGAGATACAATAACAGAAGCATTAATTCACGAGTTAAGAATTCCACGGATCCTGTATCTTTAAAGATAACATTTATTTAGCGCTACCTAAAATCTTGAAGTCAATCCAAGCCGATAAGCCTTAACAAATGCCACGGAGCTAGCATACACAATGGCATATCAAAACCTAATCCTTACGGCTCTTAGTGTTCGGTATGAAACCCTCCATTTAGTATATTTGAGAATTATCCCTCACGATCAAGACAAACACCATTAAGAGCGGTCGCATCACATTTTAATCTAAAGAGAAGATTCTCTTATGCAAAAGGAAAATCGCGTAGAGAATTGCTTGTAAAACCAAAACTGAAAAGGCTTTTATCAACACAACGGACACACAGTGGGAGTCGCGCAGGTCTGTGAACCCCACTGATTTTAACACACAGAAATGTGGTCAAATGCCAAAATTCAGAAATAACAGATATTTTCTGTAGTGTTTACGAGTTTTGACAGTTTTATAACAGTTTTTATATTTTAATTGCATCATATAATATACATCTAGTAATAGGACCTCTATGTAAACCACTCTTGTGATGGAGCATCCTATTAAAAGATTGTTATTATTATTATATCTGAGTGTTCAATTTGATCACGCAAATTTTGGTCAATTTTCAGATCTTCGCTTCAATCTTGAGATCTTCGCTTTTTTCGCGGTAATCTTCGCGTCTTAGATTTCTTCGGAAATACCCATAGAAAGGCTCTTGTATGGAAGAGTTACCTTTTAATAAAAGTCAAGAATCGCAGTTCTATTTAGGAATGAACATTTGGCCAGAATTGAATTTAAAATCTTCAATTTTAATCTTTTAGCCTGTTTAGACCAGTTCAGCTACCTCCATACTGAAATCCTAAAGCATGACCATTCAAATGAAAGCTACTGAGCAGCACTTTTGGTTTCCAGTGATACTGTTTAGTACCGTACATGGTGGTTCTAACTTTTGAGTCCGTGGACAAAATCTTGAATGTCTCCAATATTTGCAGAACTGTAGACCATTTTTTTTATTTGTCACCTTCCATAAACCAGACGTTAATGTTTATCCTGGGTTAGCCTAATCGTACTTGGAACGACTACTATGATGGATGCAGCATGGGAGATTGACTTCTTGGTCTCTGCGTTCCACCGCCAAAATATGTCTTGGGTACAAACCGAAATATTCCACATCGAAAACGAAGGCTTGTTAGTATGAACGGTTTCCAGTTGACTGAAGAGGGGAAAACCCATGTCGATTGTGAAACAGATTTAGATGAAAACTATTCAGCACTGTCTTTTTTTGGAGAGATCTATTTTAAGGTGTAAATCATTTAGCCAGTTTAGCAGGCGCTGTTAAGGCGGGGGTAAACCTGAAAGCCGTTTTCACGCCGCTTAAGATTGGTTTGATGAAACTATCTCGTTCACGTTTCAAGCAATCCAAAAACTCCCTGCTCATCTCGTGAATCTGTGTTGTGGGGTTTTTTGTGAATATTTGGTTGATTTTTGCGTACATTTAGGAGGAGATACTTTTTCTAAAAGGATTGGTAAAATTAAGAGAAATAAGAAATATTGAAGATAAAGTGAAGTTTTAAAATTAGAATTTGTTGTTAATAATTAATAGACGGATACCAAGTTAGTCCACTAGCAACCTGGGGTGCTCTTGCGTGGGTATCAACTGTCCAAAAATCATTGTCTTTCTTTTATCCCTTCTTTAAACCTCTGAAACCTCCGTTTAAATTCACGTTTACCCCCACCTTAAGGGAAAGGGAAATCAGACGCGCGCGTAAATTGCTTGGAACGGCGCGCACGTGAGCGTTTGCGCTCCCCTCACTTCTCGCGCGTGCCCGATTCCCTATCCCCTCCCCTTATCTTTATAGCTCGAGACACGCAGGCTATCTGACAAATTCCAACAACTTCAATAGAAAAACACAAGAAACAAGGACATTTATGGAAACTCGCAAACGTTTAAACACAGATCTAAGAAGTTTGAGCGTGGTTTGAATGTTATTTAGGGGAGTTTACGGTTTCGCTGGGTCAAAACTGTAGCACATTCTAGCTAGAAGACAGAGGGAAGAAATTTAGAAGATTTTGTTTTTAGATTCCATTTTTGTTTAGTTATAATCGATCATTACCGACCATGCACTCTTTATCGGGGGAAACTGTAATAATGATATAAACAAATACATAACCATTGGTAAAAGAGTTTCGGTCATTTTCGAGATTAAAAAGTTACCATAGCATCTGCATTCAATGTAACCTGCTAAAAACAGCCCTAATTTCAGTCCTAGTTGGGAAAAAGCATTTACAAAGGAATAGATTTATGTGACTTCGTCACTGACTTCATTGTCAAAGAATTTGGACGGTCAGTGCGAACTAACTTGTGGTCAGTTTCATGTTTGTCGTTGTTGTTGCTGCTGTTGTTACTGTGTTGTTGTCCAGACAATAGGTCATTTCCGAGTTGCTCTGGACGTCATTATGAAAGCGAGGCTTCGTGCATAATTTTTAATAGAAAAATTAAGTTTTCAAACAAACATAATTTTAACATGAAAAGCTCAGCTTTGCGACTCGGAAATGGCTTAATGGCAGCAGCCCTTGTTAGAATTTCTTTCACTTTCTGGGCTTCGAGTCCGTTAACCAAAATAAAGGAAGGTTTGAAAGACTGATCAGCAGGGGACCCCGTTAGGCAGTTTCTAAGCGCTGCCATCTTCAGTTGAACGCCTCGAATAAAAGACAAAAACCCATGATCTGCAAATGCCTCATTTTTGTGAGTTAGATTCGTGGCATGACCATGAGTTCCGACTATGAAAGTTTCTGATCAAAAAGCGCTCCTGGCGAATTAAAGTACGTCGGCACCTTAGTATGTTTTGGTTAATTATTCCCTTAACAAAACCCTTGGGGTATATAGCCCTCGGAATTTTTGGTGGTGGTGGTAGTAGTAGTGGCGGGGGGGGGGGGGGGCGGGGAGGGGGGTTGGGGGACCTATGCGGCTCCTTTCTACAAACCAAATTAAGTAATCTTCCGGTACCCATTTTCAGACAAGGCCTAGGTTGTCCAAAGAACTGGTAACTTTACGCATCGGATGAAATTAATGTATTGGTGCATGTACATTTTATTTGTTGGATAGCAATTAAATGTATCCACTCGAGAGAGTTGTCTATTCTTTAAACAACCGTGTGAGCAGCTCAAAAATCATACCCTTTGGGGCCACATGCACATACTGATGCAGCTTACATAGTGGAGCCCCCCCCCCCCCCCCCCCCTCTCCCCCCTCTCCTTGGCAAAAAAAATTAAAAATGGGAAAAAAAGTAAAAACAACAGAAAAAGCGGTAGCAGTATATATTGTTAGTGTCAGCTTTTGGCGCGACTAGATCATCATATAACTGGCCAAGAATGATCATGAGTCAGAACAGGCTTTCACACGTGGTTTCATTCCAGATACCAAAAAGCTAAGCACCCTGGAATTCGAAAACACCTTGAAGTTCGAAAACAAAATAATCATTTATTTTAGCTTGTTGACAAACATCACACATTCTCTTCAAGGGTTATTCCCTCTCTTTGTAAACAGACCATTTGTCCATGAATGGATAAATAGAGGATATTACACGACGATGCGAAGATATGAATTTTATTATCGAATGGTAAAAACAACTTTTTACGAGCGAGCGCAGCGAGTGAGTAAAATATTGTTTTTAACAAGAGAAAATAAAATTCATATCTTCGCGCCTCCTTGTAATATCCTCTTTTTTATTATATAGACAAATCTATCGCTGGCCATTTTTCACTGACTGTTTTCACAAATTAAACAACCGAAAAAGCGGAAAATGACGTCATCAATATCCTCACCAGTGAGGATATGGAAAATACGCCACTCGGGTCCCGGATGTAGTTTCGTATGAAATTTACGTACCACTGGTGTATTTTCCAGTAAAACACTCGTGTCTAATGTTTCGCTAGATTCGTGGCGCGGCCGCACGCAGGGATGTGTCGTTGACCAGACGTGAAAAGGAGTGATTTTTAAATGATCTGAGCTCAGGCCTACAAACAGGGAAGCATTGCATTCGAAAACGAAATATAGAGGTCGCACACGAGAAAAAAAGAGACACCCAAAATACTAAAACTTGAAAACGAATCTACAACCACTCCTTTGTTGATTTTGTTAGTTAAACGTCAATTCACGAGGAATAAAGTACACTCTTTTGTTGCTCTTCGAGGTGAGTTATTTTTTACAAGCTGCAAATTCAGTATTTGAACTTTCTGTTTCTGAACTTAGTGACGCAATAGTTATTGCTTGAAAGTCTAAAAATAAAGTTAAAAAGAAACCCAAAAATATAGAAGACTTTCGCCGTTATGCTATAAAAAGACACGTCCTCATGTATAATCCTCGAATTTGTTCTGGACCTAACGAATGTCGCGCAGTTTTGATTTAAAGTGAACTTTTAAACAAGAGGTAAGTTACAAGTTGGCAATTTTGAGATTCAGTCATTCCTTGGCAGCTGTTAAACGTTAATTTTTCAAAGTGATTACAATCATTGTGTATAACGTGCAATCTACACTCACTATTTTCGGCAAAATGTTGATCTCTATCCCGCCCTTGTACTTAGTAATATGCGTCGCCTAATGTGATTTTGGAAAGCATGTTACAGGATAGTTATTTTACGAGTAACGTACTTATTTGTTTTTCATCAAATTACTTATTTGCTTGCAGAATCGCCATTTCAGTGAACTAAGTTGGTTGGAACTGACTCCAAGAAGGATCGATTTGGGAAAGCAGTCAACGGTAAGTCATCACGGCTTCGTATGATACTCGCAGGTTAAATAATCGTTCCTTTGCACATAAGCAGATAAGAGATACAAATTATTCACGTATTATTTGTGTTCTTTGTTTAAGATCCACTGCTTTAGTCTACGCTTTTCACTGAGCAACTTCAAAAATTCCTCAAATTATGTTCCACTGCGTGCAATTTAATTTGCAGCCTTACTAACACACCCAATGAGTTGCCATAGTTTCCGAATCAGCCGAATTAAGATCAGAGTCTCACAAATGTTGTACACATTCCTGACAAGACTTGTATTTTGAATTTTACTTACTTATGAAGGATATCCATGAATCAAGATTAAGGCACCTTTAATTTTCTAGCCAGTAACGACGCGGTACGGGCGATACACTTACCGGAAAATGTTCTCAGATTCAGTTGGGCGCTGAAGTCTAAACTGTGTATTTCGCTTTGATATCTATAAAGTTTCAGGGAAAAATCCTTTTAGCCCTCACATTGGAGTATGTATCTGTGAAACTGTAAATACTCATCCCACAACAATGGATTGATCTGGGCGACAATTTTTATTTCCTTTGTTACCCAAGCACGGCTTTCAGTTCCAGTAACGTCTAAACCAAAAAAGGCTACTCTCTCTTAAAGGAGACGGGTGTCACCTTAATTTTTAGTGTCACTCTAAGTAGCTATAAATCATCTTTGTTGCGATAGGAACGTTGAAGTAATGGTTCAGTTTTGTTAACAATTAATAACCCTACTCGTTTACAGTATTAGAAATTATCTTCATCTTCGGATGGCTAGGATGGAAATGGATGGCAACTTGAAAAAAACGGCCAATGTTTTAACTTCTTCCATGCAGTGTATTAAAGAGGAATTGCCTAAACCTGATTATAATTTGTTCTTCCTCGTAGAAATCCCTTAATATTTTCCTCCCAGTTTTCTAAGAATAATCTCAAGTTAGAGAAAAGGCTTTGTGTCAAATATTTGAGCAGTTTTGTGCAACATACCACCCTTAGCTTGGAGCAGGAAAATGTGATCGCTTATACGAGAAAAATCAGGATAATAGGTCTGTCAAAAGCTGCATGGATCCGCTAATTATTACTATTTATTGCCTTTTTAAATAAACTTTAAACTTGAAACATAATAAATACATTAAATACATCACTGTTGTATCGCCCGCAAACTATTTTTAAATTTTTAAAGGAATGCAAAGTTAAATTTCAATTCCTTAATATATTTGCTTGTCAATGTTTCTACAGAGAAGAATATTTTCATCGGGTTATTGGCCGGTTTTCCGGCTGTAATATTTTGCTCCCGCTTGCTACATTTAAATCAGCTCTTACCTTTCCTTGTGTTAACTTTCTTCTTCCTATTTTGGCAGCCACTAGTTTTGGAGATAATGTCAGTAGGCTGGATATTAATTGTTTGTTTTCAAATTCCTTATTTGTAGAGAGTTTCTATCAAGTTTCCTGACGAAACCGCCAGCAGCATTTCAGTAAGAGGTGAGTTAGTAGCTTGTGTTAGATTTTAACAGATTAATTTGTAAGACTCCCTGCTGTTTTTCAACTCACTCCCATTTGGTGACTGGGAAAATTATGTTGACCGTTTGTCTGTCGAACGAAAATTTAAAACTCGGCCTCGATCGTGCCACGCTATACACGTAGCAACACGTAGTGGCAGCATGAAACAGCCACTTAGTAACTTAAATACGATGTTATTGAGACTTTTGTCGTGCTTGGTGCAGTGTTTCCTTGTCCTTCTGTGGTCGAGGATCAAAATGTCACGTCACAATCACCATTCCGTCATGTTATTGATTTTACCAGTTTGGCCAATCTTGGAAAGCTGTCAAATTGTTTCGTGCCAAATGAGTTCAGGTTTTCTTAAACAGGCGGCAATAAAGTGTTGTCAGGTTTAATTTCCAGTTAGGAGCTATTTTATTTATTCGGGGAGATGATGCACAGGTTCCTCATGCGCGCTTGTCATGTATATGTCATCTGATAACTAAATTTGTTTACTGGGGATGTAAGGGGTACGAGGAGAGCGCGTTTTATACTAAGGTGTAATGAAGATGTGATTGTGTGACGCCTGGGGGAGAGGGTGGATGGGGGAAACTTAGGCTCAAAGTAGATTTACTTCTAAAAGTGTCGAGTACAAATACCTCATTATTATTCTAAATTCGAAAGCCGTGCATCCAAAACTCAAAGTGAAGAAAACGAAGCTACCACAACTAGAAAGTGAAGAAATTGATACTGGAAAACGAAATATGTCGAAAACTCGTCAGCGAAGCACCTCAAATTCTAGGAATCGAAAAAGAAACGCCGAACTGATTCGAAAGCAAAACCCTCGGTTATTTTTATTCCTTCATAAACGTCATGCATTTGTGCTTTTTTTAAAACTAGGTATTAAAATACTGAGTTTTTATCGGTACAGCGAAGCACTTAAATCCAGAATGTGCAGTTCAACAACTATTAATTTCAACCTTTTTAGTCTTTGCTGTTTTTTGTTGTTGTTGTTGTATTTTTGTTTGTTTGTTTGTTTGTTTTTGCCAGTCTAGATTTATTTTGGCTAATTAACCTTATCTAAGAAATGTTCTTTTATTAAAATAAGGGATGACTTTGTACTGTATCCCTCTTCCTTGTAAACACCACCCAGTTCCTTTGTGAATGAATGGCTGAAACGACGTTTCGTTTTTATGATGTGATGCTGCCTCGACTTGATGATGAGGGCTTTGTTTATTACTTGCTCAGGGATGCACACCAAAAACTCGAAGACAAGGCAGCCCGAAATACAAGAATTTCTTCAAAGGGAAATCGAAACCACATGTTCCCTTTGTCTGTTTTCAAAGTTAACCCTCGACTAAAAATTGCTCCTCACTCGTGTAACTCTAATTATTCCTTAGAGTAGGCTGACAATTCTGTCAAATGTTTGAAATTTCATTTCTTTGAACAAGATAAAAAAACATTTGAAGTTTCCGTTTCGATTCTCGTTGCCGCAATTATCATAAGTGCGTGACAATTGATCGAACTAAAACTGAATGACATGCATGTTATTACATGTAAATTACACCTCCACAAGCACTCCTTTACCGTTGTAATTGTATGTCTGTAAATAACTTATTTACAGAGTCATCATTCCTGTTTATTGAGCTGATGTAACTGACTCCAAGAAGCCCCGATTTTGAGAAGCAAGGAACGGTACAGCCTGCCGGTAAGTCATTTGCACGTGCCATGTTAATAAGACCAACTTGCTCAATTCCTCAAATGACGTTATGTTAACTACCAGCTCAGTTTCTAGTTTCTAAGGCGGCCGAGTCTAGGGTCTTGCAAAACAAGTCATTTCCAACAAGGCATTTGTTTTGAACTTTACTTAATTTTACTTATTGCTCTCATCGCCCTTGAACTTGAAGTTGCCACAGATACGTTAAACGAATTGAAACAACAGAACATGGTTCTGTAATTATCCTTTCAAGAAAACGGAAAAAAGAGAAATGTAGCTTGCATCAAGCCCTTTAACAGGAATTCCGTGTCTGTCAGTGTAAATTTATGTGCGAAAGATATCAGAGTCAGAGAAATTAAGTACAAATGGGAAAGTTCTCAAACTTTCTCTTTTTCTAGGAACGTCCTTGGTGAAACAAAGCACATTTGATACGATCTCCGGTCATCGTCTAACTAAATGGCGGAGGACGAGTCAGAAGATATAGTGAAGCACATGCAAGAGCTTAGCATTGCTAAAAAATTGGGCGATAGAGAGCGGGAGGGAAATACCTATTCTAAACTGGCTGATGTTTATCACAGTCAGGGTAATTTTAAACAAGTCATAGAGTATCAAAAGCTACATCTTAGTATTGCTAAAGAATTAGGAAACAGGTCTAAGGAGGGAGAAGCGTATTGCAATCTGGGCGCTGCTTATCACCGTCTGCGTGATTTCCAACAAGCCATAGAGTGCCACAAACTACATCTTAGTATTGCTAGAGAATTAGGGAACAGGGCTTGGGAGGCAATAGCCTGTTTCAATCTGGGCGTGGTCTACAACAGCCAGTGCAATTTTAAGCAAGCCATAGAGTATCACGAACTACATCTTAATATTGCTAAAGAATTAGGGAACAGGGATGGGGAGGAACGAGCGTATGGCAACCTGGGCAATGCTTATCGCAATATGGGTAATTTTAAACAAGCCGCTGAGTATCACAAACTACATCTTAGTATTGCTAAAGAATTAGGGGACAGGGATGGGGAGGGAAGAGCGTATGGCAACCTGGGCAATGCTTATCACAGTATGGGTAATTTTAAACAAGCCGCAGAGTATCACGAACTAGATCTTACTATTGCTAAAGAATTAGGGAACAGGTATGGGGAGGGAGGAGCGTATGGCAACCTGGGCAATGCTTATCGCAATATGGGTAATTTTAAACAAGCCGCTGAGTATCACGAACTACATCTTAGTATTGCTAAAGAATTAGGGGACAGGGATGGGGAGGGAAGAGCGTATGGCAACCTGGGCAATGCTTATCACAGTATGGGTAATTTTAAACAAGCCGCAGAGTATCACGAACTACATCTTACTATTGCTAAAGAATTAGGGAACAGGTATGGCGAGGGAGGAGCGTATGGCAACCTGGGCAATGCTTATCGCGGTCTGGGTAATTTTAAACAAGCCGCTGAGTATTACGAACTACGTCTTAGTATTGCTAAAGAATTAGGGAACAGGGGTGGGGAGGGAGCAGCGTATGGCAACCTGGGCAATGCTTATCAGGGTCTGGGTAATTTTAAACAAGCCGCAGAGTATCACGAACTACATCTTAGTATTGCTAAAGAATTAGGGAACAGGGCTGGGGAGGGAATAGCGTATGGCAACCTGGGCAATGCTTATTACAGTATGGGTAATTTTAAACAAGCCGCAGAGTATCACGAACTATGTCTTAGTATTGCTAAAGAATCAGGGAACAGTGATGAGGAGGGAAGAGCGTATGGCAACCTGGGCAATGCTTATAACAGAGTGGGTGATTTTAAACAAGCCGCATGGTATCAAAAACAAAATCTTAGTATTGCTAAAGAATCAGGGAACAGGTGTGCGGAGGGAGTAGCCTATGGCAGTCTTGGAGATGCTTATTATAATATGCTTGACTTCAAACAGGCCTTTGAGTGTTGGAAACATAGTCTCAGTATCGCTCAAGAAATTGGGGACAGGGATAATGAGGGGGCGGTTTTTAGAAACATGGGTGCAGCTCATTTAAGCTTGGGTGATTTTGAACAAGCCCTAAAGTACACGAAACAAAGTCTTGTTGTATCGAAAGAATCGGGGGACAGGGCTGGGGAAGGAGCTACTTATAGCAGATTGGGCAATGTGTATTCCCGACTAGGTAATTTTAAAGTAGCAGTAGAGTGTTACAAACAAAGCCTTAGTATTGCTAAAGAGATAGGGCAAAAGTTTCAAGAGGCAGAATCATGCCATTTATTAGGTCATTATTATGAATGGGTGGGTTCTTTTAGTGAGGCACTTGATAATTATCGATCGAGCGTAAAAACCTTTGATGACATAAGAGCTCTTCTACAGTCAAAAGATATGTGGAAAATAAGCTTTCGTAATCTTTACCAGCGTGCGTACACTTCGCTATGGAGAACTCTTTTGAAGACTGGAGAGACTGACGAGGCTTTGTGTACTGCTGAGCAAGGACGAGCACAGGCCTTGATCGATGTTTTGAAAGAGCAGTATGGAGTTGACTCATCACCGTCCGCTTTACCTGAAACTAAGGAGACAATTACCTATATATTAAACAATGTAACTAAAGAAACAGTTTTTCTTGCACTTGATGAAAATGCGATCAGTTTTTGGTTGCTGCGAAGAGGGAAAGAGATTCTCTTTAAGCAAAAGGAAATAGAACCTGATAGTTGCAAGTTGCTAATAGATGCTACTTTGAGAGACATTGCTGTAGGCGTTCGGGTAATGTGCGAGGATCGGTCAATGGATAAA
Source organism: Pavona decussata (assembly GCF_977016875.1). Lineage (NCBI taxonomy): Eukaryota > Metazoa > Cnidaria > Anthozoa > Scleractinia > Agariciidae > Pavona > Pavona decussata. Next base: position 814,840 of record NW_028145463.1, read on the forward strand.
GAATGTGATGGCCCGCCGTCCAACAGAGAAGCTGCCGAGGAAACAGGCCAATCACCGACCTCCTCTGTCAATTCTTTGCGCCAGCTATATGATGTTATTATTGGCCCCATTGCAGACTTGCTCGAAGGTGACCAGTTACTCCTTGTTCCAGATGGTCCATTTTGCCTGGCTCCTTACTCTGCACTTAGTGAATCAATCAGGATTCACATCGTTCCCTCGCTGACCGCTTTACGACTGATCGCAGATGCGCCCAAGGACTTTCACAGTAGGAGTGGGGCGTTGCTTGTGGGAGACCCATGTTTGGAAGAAGTTACCAACGTGTTTGGTAGGCCCGTTTGGAAGCAGCTTCCATTCGCCAGAAAGGAAGTGGAGATGATTGGAAAACTTCTAAAGACCACACCTCTCACCGGACGAGATGCGACTAAAGACGAAGTGATGAAAAGATTGGAGTCGGTTGCTTTGGTGCACATTGCCGCACACGGGAGTGCTGAAACTGGAGAAATTCTTTTGGCCCCAAACCCAGGTTGGACATCTCGCGTCCCTGCGAAAAAATACTACATATTAACAATGTCAGATGTACAAGCCGTTCGTCTGCGAGCAAGACTCGTAGTGCTTAGTTGCTGTCACAGTGGCCGGGGAGAAGTCAAGTCTGAGGGCTTGGTTGGTATCGCGCGAGCTTTCTTGTATGCTGGTGCTCGCTCTGTTCTGGTGTCACTCTGGGCGATTGATGACGAGGCTACCATGGAGTTTATGAAACACTTCTACTACCACCTGGCGGAAGGAAAAAGCGCGAGTGTGGCTCTTCACCAGGCCATGAAATCTCTGCGCGAGTCAGAGAAGTTCCGTGACTTGAAGTACTGGGCTCCATTTGTGCTGATTGGGGATGATGTGAAGCTTGAATTTGCAGAAAGGAAATGAAACAGAATGGTAAGTTTAGTTTGTGTTTAACTTCAGACAGACGTAATTTTATGATAAACAAGGACAGCTAACTGCAAAGAAAGCTCAATTCTTGCCAAAGGAATAGTCGTAAAAGCTGTCTAAAGATTATTTCAATTACCAAGCCTTCCGCTGTTTATTAAAACGAGGGGATAGCTTTAAGAAAGGATGCCATGAGAAGATGTTCGTTTTCGTGTTTTCTTGGTACCATGCGAAAATGCCTCACTTTTCTTACTCTAGCCTTTTCCAGGCGTTCAGAAAATAAAAAGCAACGTAAATAAAATTGCGTTCCCCGCTATTTTGATCGCCTGTTCTCGCACTAGTTAATGTTTCAACCGTTTGAGATAAAGAACGAATGTTACCATTTCCCCTCAGATTTTTAACAATGGTACCTTTAAATTTTAGACATTTTATGAACTTAATGACCTCAATGGAAGTCAAACTTCCGTTGAACGTTGTTTTCAATTGAGGCACCAGGAATCTCGCTGATTAAGGGAAATTGTTAATGTGTTGCCAAAAATATGTCGTGGCCTTCGTGGGTAGTGTCTTCAATTTTGTTCGTTTTTGTCTCTCCTTTTTTTTTCTGGCAAACAAAAAAATTAAGCGCTTCACCTGAGCTCCACAAACTTCTAAATTTAGAGCCTCGAGGAAAACTTATCCCTCACATATTTTTTGGTTGGCAGAAGTGTCATCATACTCAAGACAAGAGAGGACTACTAAACGAGTCTGACTGATCCATTGATGACGTCCATTTGGTGTGATGCAAACTATCACGGGAACTTGTATGTAGTGTAAATATTTTAGATGTAATGGCCGGATAAAAAAAAAACAAACAGTAAATCAGTAACAAATGAAAGGGAAACAAAATGAAGTTACTGCATTAAACCTTTGCTTTTGTGGTTCGTAATATATCTGGAGAGCAGGACATGTACAGGCTTGTTTTTAGTGCGCAAAATGGTACTTCACTTTATGAAGTTTTCAAAACGTAATTTTTCTTCTTTTGATGTAACGTTAAGAAAACTGGACAAATGAATTTGACGTTACATTTAATTTTATATTGCTGCATAACAAATAACATACCAACATTGTTAAGATATTTTGAAGTCATTTTATTAATTTTTTGAAGTCATTATTCGTTTTAAGACAATATTGAGAACAACGTTTTACTTAATTGTTAATTCAGAAAAAAATGTGGTTACTTAGGCCAAATTTAACGGTTTATCCACCCATATTTAGACTGAAGCAAGAAATTTCAATTTTTTTTTTTAAGAATGACGTTTCTAGTGTTTTCAGTTTCGCATGTAAATATGATTTTCTCCAAATCGTAAAAATTGTGTTTCTTTTAAAAATACGATATCTTGGCCGCAAAAATTGTGCTTGTCATTGTAAGTGAGGACAGTCTCTAAGACCCTCAAAGTTAGAAAGAGCACAAAAGACTAAGCAATGAATTTAAACAGTCTAAGACTGCGAGTAAACTCACAGAAACCTGACTACAAGAGGGCGAAGACTCAAATACTAAAATAAAATACTTCTCACTAACTTGTGTTTGAATAACAACAACAAGTGATGTAGTTAGCGTTGACCGGCTTAATAAGCTCAGAAGAATGATGATGCAATTATTATCTTAGAACTGATCAGGGCTCGGTTGTTTGAAATCCCATTAATTTTGAGAGAACAAGTTAAGAAATATGCTGGGTTTTTTTTTCAAATGAATTCTTTTTGCTTTTTACAAGATGCCATAATCGAGTGGTCCTCTTATTTGCATCGTGCAATTATTTTATCTAAAGTCAAACATAAGAAAATGCTTTTATTATAACAGTTTTTTCTTTCCAGAGTGGACGTCAATTCTAAATTGGCGCAATGGTCTTTTAAACAACCTGGCGCAGATCTTGTCATGTATATATGTAAGTAACTAGGTAAATAAGTAGGTATAGAGCATTCTTCAATTGGGTGTCGAAGTAATTTTGCGTTTCCTTTGGTTTTGCTTTATTATGCTTTCTGATTTGGCAGCAAAACTCGCGGCACTTTCTCAACCAATGGGAAGCAAAGCCAAAACCAATCGTGCCTTGATGTCCAACGTTTTCCCGCGCTTGGCCAACTGTTACAGGTTACATGTAATTGCTTTGAATTCTGATTGGTTCACCGGACTGTTTACGTCTGTTGTGATTGGTTAGAGTAATTACTTTGCGTTTGACACGTTCTTATTTGAAAACTGCTCTATAAAGTCAGTAAGTAAGCTAGCTGTGTTTACATGATACCCGAACGCCTTTCAAACCGGTGGATTCGTTTCCATAGTAGTATTCATTATCAGTAAAAACAATATGAATTTTCAACCAAAAAGTTTTACCGGACAAGGAATCTCAATTTTTGTACGAAAACTCGTTCTGGAGTCATGTAAACGGGACATGACTGTTTGTTTCATATTTCTATCAAGTTTCAACATTTCGTTACAAAATGAAACTTATAGCTTCATCAAACCTGCTTTTGTTAATACGATGTCAGCAAGTGTTCAAGTCGTACAGGAATGAAAGTCTATCCAGTATCGTGTAAACCGCCTCATTACAGAACAATTAGTGTAGCGTATATAATGAGTGAGACTGTTGTAAATATTAACATTAAAAAGTGAAATCTGTGAAACGTGTTTGGTTTGAGAACAGTAGAATCCAAATATTTTATTTTATTTATTTTAAGCTGAGGGGGAACCGTCGCGGAGATTTTGCTGTATGTTGGCCAAAACAGCTCAAATATTTTACAAAGAACCTCATGAAATCGCTTTTAGAGCAGCGGGAGGAAAGTTTGAAATGATTTCTCCGGGTGAGCATAGAATACAATAAGTTTTAAATTCACACGAGGACTTCAAAAGATTGGTCAATTTTTTTCAAGTTTCAATCCATTTCCATCTGAGCCATCTGCAGACAAAAATGACTGACCCTAGTTTTTGTTCCCTAGAAGGGATATTTGTAAAAAAAAATTGAACCATTATTTTAATGTTCCCATCCGATACAAATATATTTTTTCGCTATTCAAAGTGACACTAAAAATAAGTGACACTTCCTCTTTAAAGACCTCCGAAGCCACTGCCTAGGTCCTTCTTAGACAGATTTATACCCAGTCACTATTTCTATGTTTGTGGGCCGAGAGAAGAGTGGGTACGAGAGTGGCCTTTATTCACTCTCGTATCCAATCTTCGCGAGCCATAAAGATAAAAATAGCGACCGTTTACGAGCATTATCCTTAGGTGGGTCACGAATAGACCAGCTTACAACTGAACAAACAAAAGAAATCAAAAGCCTTTCAGTTTTACGTGCATAGGGAAGACTGGAACAGCGACTATCTTTCGACGCACCATCTTCGACATGCTAGATAAACAGCTGAAAGACCGTATATGAAAATTAAACACTTATTGGCTAAACTGAAACTGAATGACAAATGCTCACCTAAAATGGCTGATAAATGTATCAACCTGTAAATTTTGCATGACTCTCAGAAAAATTCAAACTATTTCACCGCTTTTGGTCGGCTCTGTTCTGTAACTTCGGGTACAGAATTCAGCCGTTTTGTTCTCATGTTAAATTTCTAAAACCACCGATTTAATTATCGATCTCGGATTGACTTCTAAATATCCCCCCACCACGTCACTCTGAAGATTAATAAACCCATCTCCCTTGCCCATAGTCGAGTTCAACCGTAAATAAATCAGTTGTGCTTACATCTAAGACTGCAGATGGCCCGTCGAAGGATAAGGTGCGCGTTAGCGCTGTGCACGTAACATTGAAAATGGCTGAAAGATACTCCAGTGCTACCCCTTCTGTCATTATACAGTGCGTTTATAGACCAGCCCTCCCATCTTCATCCTACGAGATAGAACCCTAATAGATGTCTACAGGCATTGCATCCATCGTATCAGCTATATGGAAAGCCATTCGGTGCAAATTGGTCAATCTCGTTGATGCGTCAAATCGAAATTATCGATTTTTCAAGAAGTTTCGATTTCTAACGGATAGTGTTTTTCTGTTTCGCAAAGTAGTGTTCATTGTAAACAATGAAAAATTAATTTATTTAAACGGAATGGTCCTGTCCATTTTAGCGTGGAATATTAGAAAATGGAGGGGTGGTTAATCATGTCTTATGTATAAGGGGGGTAAGATTTTATGTTTTCATTGTGCAGATATCTCCAAGATCTGTTTGGTGTCCAAATTTGATACAAATTGACCCAATATTGAGCGCGTAATGACGTCTTGTGCCATATGGCACTCTTGTACCGCTGTAATATTGAGATCGATGGGGATGTTTAGTCGTTCCCTATATTATAGTCGGACCTCTGTTAAGCGGACACCCTGGGGACTTTAAAAACTGGCCGCTTAATAGAGGTACAATAAAACTTGGGTAAAAATGGCAGTCAACGTAATTTTATTGCCTCTATATAGCAAAACGCTTGTTGAAAGGTGAACATTTGTGAAGATGAATGCAAAAATCATTGAAACAAAACATTAAGTGCCCTGTATTTGCGCATTTCAAGTCCGTGCAAAGTTTTAGCTCTAACACAGAGAGCACGTAGTCGATAAGTACAGTCTTTTTTTAGTGTTGAGTATCTACAGAAAAATATGCAAATCTATGTAACAAAACATCAAGTTTCTTAGGCCTTTTCTTGCATCAACAGTCTGTAAAAAATTTAGCTCAAAGTATTTCACGGACGATTTATTTCAAATAATCCGTCACTGCTGTTTGCCGTTGTAGAGCTCAGAGTAACGAGGAGATCAAGTCATTTGCCTTTCCGATAGATTAGGCAAGGTCCTGGTAACCGTGGAACAGGGCAAAGTGTCGGAGTTGATCGGTGTCATTATAGTGGAGATTAAATTGCAGTTCTTGTTCTTATCAGTTATCACCATCATATTATCTGTCACCATTTCGCTTGAAAAGGTAATTTGCTGTAAAAAAAAAAAAAAAACAATAAATACTATACTTCCAACAGTATGGCGGGCCATCGCGGTCAAAAGTAGATATCCTGATATCTTAACGATATCTTTAAGATATCATGATATCTTTAAGATATCATGATATCTAATTATCACTCAGCGTGAGATATCTTCACAGCGTAAGATATAATGATAAAAGGATATCTCTTCGATAAGATCTCGCTTTTGTACATTAATCGCAAAACCATTTCGCAAATTGCTAAACCATTTCGCAATTCGCTAAACCATTTTGCAAATGTCACTTTGGTTTTGTTATTTCAGTTGTCTCACTTTTGATATTAATTAACGGGTTGTCATTTGAGGGTGTTGCCGGATTATTACATCAACCTTGTGTAGACTCGAGTAAACCTCAGCTATCAGTTCACAAACAGCAACACTATGGCTTACATTAACTGTGTGCTTTTAATTTTGGCTGCGACTTTGATGTTAAGTTCATCCAGCTCTGGAGCTCCCCCTCAGTTTCATGGGAGAGTACAGCCCAGTAGTCTAGACAGCTTTTTTGAAAGAGCCCTTGGTTTGGTAAACGAAGTAATTAGACTATTAAGCACTACAGAAAATGAAGAAGAAGTTGTGGAATATTGTATCACCAGGTTGGAAAATCTCCTCTCAAACAGTGTTAATCTGTTTGACCTTATCGAAGAACAGCAATACAACAACATCATCGATGCCATACAAAATTATATTTTTATGCTGCGTTCACGTGTCGTAAACCCGGGAGTAGGGAATCAATTTTGTTCAGCTTACAACGCGCCTGTTCAAAATTCCACCGCTGGACGACCGCGATACGAAATAACGTTTGACCAACTCTCCTTTCTCGTTGGAGAACATTTTAATACACGCAGAATTGCAGATTGTCTTGGTGTGAGCGTATCCACGGTCCGGCGAAGATTGCGTGACAACGGCATTTGGCTAGATGAAAGTTATTCCTCCATTTCGGATATCGAATTAGACCGCTTAATAATTAACATCCGATCGCATTTTCCAAGAATAGGCTGTCGCCAAATGCGAGCGATGCTAGAAGCTAACCATGGTGTTAGAGTTCAAAGATATAGAGTGCGTATGGCTATGAGAAGAGTGGATCCGGCTGGAGCAGCAATACGATGGTCTGAAGTTCACGTTAGAAGGCGGTATAGCGTATATGGGGCAAATGCACTGTGGCACATCGATACGCACCATTCCTTGGTTCGTTGGCACTTAGTCATAGCCGGAGGAATCGATGGGTATTCCCGCTTAATCACTTACCTTCAGTGCTTCGACAACAACCGCGCAACCACAGTTGTCCAGTGTTTTTTCCAGGGCACTCGGCACTACGGGTTTCCATCGCGTGTCAGATCAGACAGGGGTGGGGAGAATTATATCGTCTCTGTTTTAATGTGTATGGTTCGCGGTGTTAATAGAGGCAGTCATATATCTGGTCGGTCGGTGCATAACCAAAGGATAGAAAGACTGTGGAGGGACGTGTTTTTGTTTTGTGTCTCTACATTTTATTTCCTTTTTTATTTTATGGAAGAAATGGGTGTTCTTGATAACACTGATGAGCTCCATCTGTTTGCCTTACATTTTGTTTTTATACCGAGGATCAACAATTTGTTGAGTCGCTGGGCAGAGGCTTACAACAGACATCCTCTCGAAACCGAACACAATAGCACCCCTCGACAACTATGGGTAGAGAGCATGTTGTGCATGCAGAATTCCCACCACACCGCCCCAGGAGGAGTGTTTGATAAGGACACTGTCGAAGGTCCATTGGAACAATATGGCATCGACTGGGAAGGACCTTGCCCTGATAGTGAATCAGACGTGGATGGTTTGACCGTGCCACCAATTGACGTAAATATTCCTCCAAACAGTTTACGACATCTCCGGGAATCAGTAGATCCTCTAGCTTATTCAGAACTACTCGGCATGGACATCTATCTCATTTGTCTACGTTGGCTTCAAGAGGCAAGAAGTAGACAGCAATAACTTTAAAAAAAAAAAACGTTTTAATACTTATTATTTAATAAAACTCAGACACGTATAACATAATACTATTTGATCACTACTATAATTTTCTTAACAGCTTGCGATGTCGGTAAACGAATTCTAGCTATATTAATGACTGGCTCTTCCAGGTTTTACTTTTTCAAAAATTCGCGTCCGAATTACAGGTCTTGACAACCAAAATTGGCCAACTTTGCACTATTGTTTGCCGATTTACTTTGTTACTTCCGGTTTGTTCTTTTGTAATCTCTCTAAACGGAAACAAACGAAACTGTTTTGTTTAGTTTAAGCTTTGAACACTTTTTATGCAAGTATTTCAGAAAGAACCACGCGCAAACTACTGTATTAAACAACAACTTGGCAAGCCGTATTATAACAAAATATTAATTTTTGTGTAAACTATTGCCGTTTAAATTTTCCCATCCTTATCGTGGTTTCATTCAATATTAATTATACATAGTGAAACAGTAACTATATCAACGACTGTCATAACAGTTAACAGCTCGCATAGATGAAACATCATTTAACTTGTCGTTGCAACTATAACCTGAATGACGATGACAGTAAAGAAGTTCGTTCAACAAGAAAGACTGCAACGAACATTATTCCTCTCTTCGTTGTGTAAATTGTCAACAAGTTTTTTTCAAAACAATAAGTAAATAATGTTCGCTAAATATAACACTAGCAAGGACGATAAATATCGCCAACTGTAACACAAAAACATGAGATTATCTATCCTTAAAGATATTTCAAAATTAATCGTGGTTTCAACTAATAACATCACCTATCTTAAACTTTAGAAAACAAAATATCCCATTAATCACACACGTTACAACGAAGACACCAACCGTGTATGTATGTATGTACTTCACAAGAAACTTAAAAGCTGCGAATAGCGATTAAGGGGCTAAATTTTGTTAAGATCGACCACCCCTCTTTAAGCTGGCTCTAAACAGTTTCCAGCATTTTTCAGCACCTCAACTTTGACGCGTCAGCACTATGACCCTTTTTCATTTGACGCAACAATTATTATGAACAAGTTGTGAGCAAGTTGTGCTATTTTTTCTGACATAACAAGTTACCATAGCAACGGTTAAACCTATTAAAAACACCCTAAATTGTAGCTTTAATACAGAATTGTTTGAAACTTTGCCAAAAGTTGCATCTTGTCTTGCTGATCAAAATTTCATAATAAAAAATAGCTCTTACCGAACTCATTCAGTTTGAGTTTCCAGTAGTAAAAGCTAAAATTAAGGGTGTATTTGGAAGGTTATACTGTTGCCATGGTAACTTGTTATGTCATAAAATAGATAATAACGTGTTCACCAATCATAGGTTATTTGTTGCCACCACAATTAGAATATCAAATAGTTGTTGTAGTGACCCATCCAAATTTAAGTCATGGAAAGTGCTAGATCGAAACTGTCTGGAGCCACTTTATTCATAATTATACAGCCACACCCGATCTCCGAAATCCTGGACGGCATCAATATAAAGAGAAGGCTTGGAACGGTCAATTACTTAGAGCTCCTATTCTCCTTCAAATTATTACTATTAAATGTTATTTCTCCCTTATCCTATAAAGTTCGGTATTTTGGCATTATTTCAAACAAATCAACGTCAGCAAGTATCAGTGTCAGTGTCAGTGTCATAAGAGTGGAGGTTCTCAGCCAAATCAACGTTTTCGGATTAAAGCTCCAAGCTCAAGCGAAATTTACTGTGGGTAAAAGTGGAGAGTTGTGTATTTTTTTTTCTATTTTTTGAAACCTTTTTCTGAAGCTTTTCTTTTATTGTCGCATGCCCCTGAGTTTGGAAAATTACTGTAAAATTTAATGTAGTACATGTGAGAATACTTTTAGCCACACTAAAGCCTTAGAAAGCTATAGAAAAAGGTTTCAATTGAAATACTGCAGGTGCAAAAACGAAAGCCTACACACCTCATCCACAAAGATATAGAAAACTCTAATGAGTAGCCAAACGACTATTCGGTCTTCTCACGCGGTCTTGATGCGCTTTTATCCGACAACGTTAATTAAGACGGTTATATTAAGCACTGTTGAATGTCCACGTTTGGTTACTTGTGAGTTCGGCCATAAGCTGTGCCAAGAACGCCTGTTCGCTTTCACTGTCGTCTTCAATTATTGGTAGTTGAATTGTTGAAAAGCAGACTTGATGAGTTATGACTGAAGTGGTACGACTTATTTCAACTCTAATCCTCTCCCCACGAACGTTTGGCGACCCTGTAGAGTATCGCAGAAAGCTAAGGAGAAGGCCTTCATTTTCCCGGTTTTGACGTAGGAAGCCCATCAAAATTTCGAACATGCGTCTAGCCTCCTCACCATCTGACGCCATCTGAAGACGCTCAGTAATTTGCTCAAAAATTGGGCGTCGCTGTTGAGCGTACCAGTGCGAGACCATAACATCTGTGACCCCGAAGAAGGTGTTGCCAGCAATGGATCGAAATCCTGCTTGCATTGATGTGATGGCGGTCCTAGGCGCTTCGAGGACGTTGTACCTAGCAATATTTACTACAAGTCTCCTCAAGTCATGGGTTGGTGGCAGAGATGGTACGTTGAATTCTCTTAACAAGTCTAAGATATCGTTTCTACTTCTATCTAAGAATCTCTGGAGTTGTTCATGATGATCAAAAAACAGTGGCGAGAGAAGTGTTCGTTCCCTTTCCCCTAGGGTAGAGAGAAAGTCTCTCACCAAGACCTCATCGTCAGGTTCTATCCCAAATATTGCCAGGCATAGAACCTGGCAAACACAGGTCACGGGGAACTGGCCAAGAACAGCGACAGTATAGGCCAAAATTCGACCGACTACTTCCCAGAGTTGGGCGTTGTACGTCGGGGTTAGGGTGGGAATTGCCACATCCCCTCCTTGTGTTTGGAACATTTGTCCCACCGCTGCGTCCCAAAACAAGGAAAAGGCTTCCCTTGTCACCCCATCGCCCACCCCATCGTCATCGAAGTAGATCCTTGGCCAACTCGCAGATGTTACAGACTGTTGTTCAAAATGGGCAAGAAATGTTGAGACAATGCATTCGTGGGACCGTGTTTGAACGTGGACGGTGTTGGTGCTAGAGGTCATGCTGCCAGATAGATCTCTGGACAAGGTGGCTATCATGGCCGACAACCTTTAAAATGAAAGTTATCAATTAATAAAGTTATTAAAATGCTAATTATAATCATTTTCATTTTGGAAGGAAACTAGTAAAAGCTTTATATAGAAAGTAATGAAATTGACTTTTGGAGAGATTAAAATTTCATTTCATTTGAACCGTGACTTCTAACTCACCCGTTTCCTGTCGACTGATGCGTTACTTGTTCGTGTTGCCTTGGCCTTCTTGAAGCTGTAATAAAAAAGTAATTTATTTATTTATTCATTTTTTTATCCTCTTAGATAGTTGAGATGGCGCGAATAATTTTATGATCATTACAAGTTTAAATTTTTGGGAAAACGAAACGTGGTTTAAGTCCTTTTCAGCAATATTTGGAAATTTTCACATAAAAAAAATGCAAAATGATTACAGACATTGGGAAAAATTTAGTCATAAAGCTTAAATTCATTAAAAAAAAAGGAAAGCCGTTTATTAGTGCAATATCTTGAACATTCCTTTTTCTCTCTCCTCCGCAAAGGCTTTTTAGAAAGCCTGGGGAGAGGGAAATTAAACGAGTAGAGCCTGGGGGAGAGAAATATTCCCGCTTTTTCCCCCTTCCCATCGTCCCCCACACGCCTCCGACTTTTTATTTCCTCCGTTTTCCTTCCTTTCCCCTCCTTTTTTCTACGTTTCTCCACTGATGGAGCCTCTGCGGAGGAGAGAGTTCCTTTTTAATAACGTACCACCGCACATTTCACACAGTGATATCCGCCTTTGATTCACGAAGGTACAGCTCCGACACGGCCACTCTGAAACTAAATCATATCACAATCACTTAGTAGTTACCTACGATTTGCCATACTTTTACACACTTATTGTTTACATGTGTTTTAATATTCACCTTGTATTTTTTTCCTATTGTTTCTTGTAATATACATGTCTTGTCTATCGCTTGTACGTGTCAGTGACCAACACGAACTCCTAAGCTACTTTGGCCACTCAGCTCATTTTATTTTGGCCCTTTATTGTTTTACTTTCTTTCTTTTAATCAATTTATTTTTTGTAACTAGTGTAATAGTGTACGGTTTCTGTAAATAGTGTTAAATAATGAAAAATCTGAAATCTAAGTCTCTCTCCACGGCCGCACCCTTATTGTTAACTTTTCATATCGGACCTCGTACGCTCAATTGTCGATTTTCACCTTTTTCAATTTTGACATCTTCACTAATATGCATATTGTATGGGTTTAAAGGTTAAATAGTACCCTTAACTATGATGGTGTGGACGAAGAAGCCATTTGTTTTTGAAAATATAAGATTTAAAAACCACTGAACACTGGTAGAAAACACAATAACTTGTGAAAAGTGGCTCTTGAGTCGCCGTCACAGGATTTGTCATTAAATAAGAAACAGAATAGTTCCTCCGATTTGGGCAACTTAACACATACTTAAACTACTCATTCCTCCCCTGCAACCCTCCATCCAAGTCCAAGAAACTTTAAGTCCATTATTCTCAAATGGCCACTTTTGGATCAACTGACCTCACGGCAACAAAGTTGGGGAATTTAACGCAATAAAGCAAAAAAAAAAAAAAAAACCGGCATTTTTAAGTGGGTCACTTGAAAGGAGAATATTTGTTCACTGGGTGGGGTGCAAAAATAAGGTAATACCAAAAGAAAGCCTCTCAAAAAAATTTAAAATAAGATTTTATTGTGAAGACTTTACCTCATTGCACAAAATGCTGCAGAAATTCACACGGTATGTTTGATTTACATTCAAATTTTGTTTTCTAATAAGGCTAAAACTGTTGGTTGATACTGGACATCCATATTATGGTCAATTAACAGCTGTCAAAACAAGGCATCCGCTGACCACTATCACATTACCATGTCGCGAGCTCAGATATAGAACTTGTCGAGGTCGTATTTTTTTTTTTAAATTGTTCGCTGACCAGGTCAAGGTTTTGTCATTGGATCGCGGTCTCAAGTCCTATTTTTCTGTCTGGTCAGTCGATTTAGATGGACATGAAGGGGAAAGTGAATAATCTTATTTATTAAAAACTGGATCATTGTATAATGCAATTCAAGGGATTTGATTGGCTGAGCGGCCATGGTATATGAGCAATTATACCATAGCCAAGAAATGGCGGCCATTAAATTGTCTGCTGGTTCTTCGCTCACAGCGAAAACAGTTAGATCTAGCAATATTTCTTGATTGTTTTTAATAAAACAATTATTCCACTTGCGCTTGTTGGATATGAGATGATTATAGCCAACTCGGCGCTACGCGCCTCGTTGGCTATCTATCATCTCATATCCAACGCGCGCTCGTGGAATAATTGTTAAGTATGCACCAAATGTAAACAAAATTTTTGGTCCTTCTTAAGGTACCAAACGGAATTTTGATCGCTAAACAATGTTGCATTTTCCCACTTACCAGTTGATGTTAACTCAGCCAAACGGCGCATTGTATAGTCTCTGATTGTTTCATTTTCTTCAGACATGGAGGGACTACTAAGATTCTAGTGAAATATATTGAAATAAAAATCCATGCATTAAAATGTGGAATATTGACAGAAGGTGAGCACAGTTCGATCTTTATATATACCTGATCATTGTCAGATTCTGTTTCATCGAGGTTCACTGGCCCGGGATGAGGACGCGTTACAGATACCTGTGACAATCAGAAACTGTTAATTTCAAGCTAGTGAAAAGAAGTAAAATGTGGTCAAGAATTCCATTTTGAAGTGTGAAAATCATTTAGGCTGCTTCCTTTGTGCTATTATTACAACTCTTTTGAGGACAGACTTTCACCGTTATGAAAGTGAACGCCAACATTTTTGTTACTTAACAGTAAACAAATGACAATTTGAAATGGAATGTAAGTAATAAGATGAAGCACATAACGTGCTGTTGGCATTGGCAATTTTTAAAGACATGACTGCATTCAAAATGTCTCCTGTTTTTGTTCCGTTTATAGAATAAAGTAACTTTCTAACATTAACTTGATCGTTTTTAATGATGCTGTTTTAATAGTAACAGGTGCGAATTAGATTGAGAATGTATAATGATCTAGCAGACCTCTTTATATGTAAGTCGGTGAGTATTTGGCATATAAAATGCTTTACAAACCTCCTGATCCGACTCTTCATGCGGCTGTAACAATGGATGAGTATGTGAATCTTGCTCCTGGCGAAAAATAATACCCTTTCAATTGTTGGCACGAAACATAATAAAACCTAAATACTTAAAAAAAGAAAACAAAATGATTTAAATAGTGGTAATGAAAAATATCGAAGGCTATCGTTTTGTGCGGGTCCCGATATCCCGTGTGCTGTGTCTCGTAAACTGCTAGTTCTTGAAAAGAGCCGTTTGCAGATTGAGCCGTTGAAAAACAACTGTGTAATGGAAAGGGAACCGGTCACAGACAAAAACAAAAATTGAATCTACAGTAAAAAGGACGGCCATCAATTATAATGCTTGTTTCGCATTCGACAGTTAATCATACCAACCTCAGTATCCTGGCTCCCATTTCCATTTCCATTTTCATTTTCACTTCCACTTGGTTCCTGACAAGTAAGGAAAATTTTTCAGGACGATGATTTTTTAAAAAGTGTGATAACACAACAGTGCCATACTTCAACAACAATGATCGACTCCCGTTTCTAAGCTCCGTTTTCGTATTAGAAGTGATGCATTTTTATCTGAAATATTTCACTTTATAAACAAATGAATCTACTGAAACGTTGTTTAATTAGTGAACCTCTTGATAGAAGCTTCACGGTGAAACTTTAACGCGTTAAATACACTAGCAATTATAAACTTTATCATGGTGTTGTTATAGTGATTTAATAGTGTGTCATATATGGTGGGGGAATTAAAATAGTTTTGCTACGCCCGGCCTTAACTTAGTACCGGTTACATTATCAACCGTAACGTACCAGATCTATGAGGCTAGGAAATTTGGTCATATTCGGCAAATAGTTGAGAAACGATTATGATAACATACATGCGTCA
This sequence comes from Pavona decussata, assembly GCF_977016875.1. Lineage (NCBI taxonomy): Eukaryota > Metazoa > Cnidaria > Anthozoa > Scleractinia > Agariciidae > Pavona > Pavona decussata. The sequence continues at coordinate 829,853 of NW_028145463.1, forward strand.
GTGTATCATCTACTAACTGAAATATTACCGTCTGTGTGCTGGTTCTTGCTGGCGTACTTTCGTGAGCGGAACTTCTGCCAGGTGATTCTCGAGGAGCATTAGTCTAGAATAAAAAAAACTTTTTACATCAGGACCACAGGCTGTACTTCATGTTCACATAATGAGCTTGCACATGTAAATAAAGATGTTAGAAATGTCAGTAATGTGTTTGCATAAACTGCATACCGGCATGTTGTTTGAAGGGAGATGTTCCCTAAATTCTTCCATCAGTTGTCTATGCTCCGCTAGGACGTTCATAAATTGAACATGGCGTTGCGACTGCATTTCTTCCTGCCTTGATAGTAATGTTTCCAAAGCAGAAAATGCAGCTGAGAATGCAGTTACTGTTGGTGTAATCGGCTCAGAACGTTCAGTTGCGGCTGTCTCAGAAACTGCAGCATCTGCGATTACTGTTGGTTCTGTAGCCTCTTGTGCAACGGTTTCATTTGCGTTTGCCAATGTTGGTGGTGTAGTTGCTGCTGTTGTTGTTGTTGTTGTTGATGATGTTGTTGTTGTTGTTGTTGGTATTTCGCTTACTTCAGCATGTCCTGAAGATGTCGCACTTTCAACTGGTGTTGTTGTACGCGCCTCTGCTGCCTCTGGTCGCTGATCTTGAGGTTGTTGAGGCGGTGTCTGCCCTTGTTGCTCCAGTTGTTGCTGTGGCTGCTGCAAAGGCTGTTGTGGCTGCTGCATTTGTCGTTGCTGCTGCTGTTGTTGTGGTTCTGTTTGACCTGGCTGCTGCACTTGATATTGAAACTGCAATTGCTGTAAGTGTGGTTGTTGGTGCTGTAGCTGTTGTTGTTGTTGCTGTTGTTGTGTTTGTGCTGGCTGCTGCATTTGAGCTTGAAAGTGTTGTTGTTGTTGTTGTTGTTCTTGTTGCAGTTGTTGAGGTTGCTGTTGAAGCTGTAACTGCTGCTGGTGCAGCTGCTGTGGTAGTTCGTGTTGCAATTGTTGTTGTTGCTGTTGGAGTTGCAACTGTGAGGGGTCGTGTGTTTGTCCTAGTTGCTGCATTTGAATGTGTTGCTGTTGCTGCAGTTGTTGATGTTGCTGTTGTAGAGGTAACTGCTGCAAAGAATGAAGACCTGGCACTGACAAAGGTGGATTAAAGAAAGTGATGTTTTGGCCGAAGTTTCCTGTAGTTTGGTTGTTATCTAAAGATCCTCTAGAAGAACCTTGTAAAGGCGGGAAATTGTTTTGGAATAAAACAGAACCATTTCCAGTAGGACGTACCGATGCTGCGGCGAATGAGCCATTTGTTGTTCTGTGTGAGCCAAGAGATAATGTATTAAACAACTGTGGTTGAAATGCAGGTTGCGAAAAGTAAGGAGAAACTTGAGATGGATTAGCTTGACTCATAGTGGGCGGAAAGTTAATTAATGAGTTTGGTTGAACAGGTGCTTGATTTTGAGGCTGAGAACGGAGTAAGGGGTTAGTCTGCCCATTACAAGAGCCTGGTGAATAATCTGGCACGATGACGAGGGCTCCTTTTCCAACAACTTGCCGTAGTTCGCCAAAAGAAGAAAAAGATATTTGGCGAATTCCCAGTCCTTGCGTGCGTTTAAAGAAGGAACAAGGGATGTTGTTACTGCTTAAGGAGCCAAAGTATCCCCTAAGGTACTGTAGTAGTTCGTCTTGTGAGGAAAAGTTAATGGGGCAGTTGATGTTACCGGACGAATTTGATCCAAGGGGGTATCCAAAACCTGATCCAGAGTTTGTCATCGAGAGAAGCTGAGCGTGGTTTGGCACAGACTGACTTCCTGGTGGAAGGCAGATGACGCTCATTTGGTTGGTTTGCTCGTTGTTTCGTGGCCGTCTGTGATTTGATCTTCTACCACCTTGCGCCCGTGGAAAATTGCGAGACAATTCGTCTGAGAAAGACGTACGAGCCTCTTGCAACATATCCAGCAGTCTCTGCCCTGCCTGCCTAACGCTACCTAATCCACTTGGAAATTGTTGGACGTTCATGGGGGGTGCGTTTAGTTGGTGGGACAGTTCTGTTTGCAGTTGATTCACGCCGACTTGCTGTTGTAGATGTTGTTGCTGCTGCTGCTGGTAGTGCTGTATTTGTGGCTGCTGTTGTTGTTGCACTTGTGGCTGCATTAGCGGTTGCTGCTGTTGCTGCATTATTTGCTGCTGCATTAGCGGCTGCTGCTGTTGCTGCATTAATTGCTGCTGCATTTGAGGTTGCTGCTGTTGCTGCATTAGTTGCTGCTGCATTAGCGGCTGCTGCTGTTGCTGCATTATTTGAAGGCCCAGAACATTATTTGAAAGCATCACAGACTTACCAGAGCACGTGTATACATTACAGGAGAAGGAAACGTAACGCAAAAAAGGCCTCATGCTTCTTCAAGAGTGTGGATTACAGTCACAAGAAAAATAACGAAAGTTTTACTCTCACTTTTATTGCTCGAGGTAAAAGGTTCGGCGTCTGAACTAGGCCTAATTAACGTTAAATCAACGCCGTCATTTTGACAGCCACACATTTAAAATAACAACGTTAACGAGACATTTTGCAAAATGGTTTAGCGAATTGCGAAATGGTTTAGCAATTTGCAAAACGGTTTTGCTATTAATGTACAAAAGCGAGATGTTATCGTAGAGATATCCTTTTATCATTATATCTTACGCTGTGAAGATATCTCACGCTGAGTGATAATTAGATATCATGATATCTTAAAGATATCATGATATCTTAAAGATATCTTTAAGATATCAGGATATCTACTTTTGACCGCGATGGCCCGCCATAGCGGCCGCTTAATAGAGGTGGCCGTTGAATAGAGGTATCGAATACAGCATTTTACTGACAAATAATTCGGGACTTTGGAAAGTGGCCGCTTAATGGAGGGTGGCCGCTTAATAGAGGTCGGACTGTATAAAAAAGTTTAATATCAAACAATGAGTCCCACACCCCTGGGAGCATGATTTTCAAAGCCGCGTTCACTGCCGGTGTTTCCCGTAAAAGGTGGTTTAATTAGTCTCCCTGTTCCAAGATGCAAGTCTCCGGCTTTTTTAGGTGATCGATATTACTACATCTTCTCCAATTGAGGGTGTAGGACCACACGACGCAAAATAAACTGTTCTGAATACGCTCCGTTGCCGGATCTCTTGCAGTGAAATGCACATGCCAGACGTCTCTTTACGTGTAAATAAACCAAACTGATTGCAGGGCTGACACTACGGCAAAGGGCTTATTTATTCGGGGCCAATATTTCAACCAGTACAACCAGTTTTCTTTAGGGCCAGATTTACAATGAGAAAACTAACAGCTCTTAAAAGTTTACATTTAAACGTAAACATAAACGGTAAATGGTTAACACGATACGTTATATCAGCCTCTCTATGGGTAGCCACAGTCTTCGTTTTCTTCGCAATTTTTTCGCAAATCTTCGGTTTTTTTTTTAAGGAAGATCTTGGTTTTATTGGATTGAAATGGTTTAAACGTTGTTGATAAATAGTTCACTTCAATAGCAAATTGCATAATTCACTGAAAAGCAATATAAACAGTTATTGAAACAACAAAGGATTGTTGGATTCTTTGACGACGTTTTAACCCTATTTTAACATGCTAGCAGCTGATGAGATTCCAAGAAATCGAAACTGCAGTCTTGCATGAGAAACAACATTAGACACTCGCCAGAAGAAATTTCACTAGCATCCTAGAGACTCACAAGAGAGTTGTCTATCTTAGCTTCAAATATCTGCAGCGGATGCGAGCTAAGCCACAAAATAATGGAGGTACATTTCAGCTCTAAGAACACAATAGCTGTTTTTCAGATAAGAAGCAACTCAAAGAGCTAAAAGACAGCGCAACAAGCTATTGATCGTTTTGACGTCACGTCACGCATTGGCCCGCCGCCATATTGGTGTACCACTTTTGATTGCGTAATACGGCATTGGTAGGTCACAACTGCAATTCCAGACCTGCCAACTCTCCCGGTTTTCCCGGGAGTCTCCAAGTTTTTCATCAAATGTCTCGGTCTCCCGGTTAGACCACCAAATCTCCCAGGAAATACCTACCGTGGCCTTTTTCAATTTTTTTTCATTAATTTCATTATTTTTGAGACGTCAAATAGGAAAATAAAACAAGAAGTGGATTTATTGTTCCCACTAGAAAAAATGGACTTACACAAAAGCGAATCAAGCTCCGAGGATAATTCGAAGGCTGCATATTCTTTTCCGATTTCTGAAAATGCAAAGAAGCTGGATTTGCCGATAAGAGATCGATATTTGCAGAAAATATTCGATACAGTGTTGATCGAAGGGAAGCACTTTCAGCCTGACTGTTTACCTCCCGTTGAATCCACAGATATCTTGTGTTATCTCGTTTTGGAGACAAGCTTCTACACTCATTATTTGACATCTGCTGCTACTTTTTTTTTTTTAATCCACAGTGTATTCTTTTGCGAATTCAGCGATTGTTTGATATTTTCCATGCGATTTATAGTTTTTGAGTTTTGACGTTGCACGCACTGTACCAAGCTGTTGCATTCATTTGCCTCTATCTCTCTCATTATTTGACATATGCGGCTACTTTTTTTTAATCCACAGTGTATTGTTTTCCAAATTCAGCAATAGTTTATTCTTATCCATACAATTGATAGTTTTTGAGTTTTGGGGTGTACATACTTTCACATATTATGTGATTGTTTCAATATACAGAACGAGTAAAAATTCGCCAACTTTGCAATATGTAAATTACAGTAAAAAGAAAATTATATATTACAAATCGAAACTTCGCCGTTGTACAACGGCGAAGTGAATGCCCCTGTATATAAAAGTGACTGAAATGTCGCCGTTGTACAACGGCGAAATAAACCGTCTGTATAATAGAAGACATCGATATCTCGCCGTTGATCATCGGCGAAGCCAACCGTCTGTATAATAGAAGGCATCGATATCTCGCCGTAGATCAACGGCGAACCAAACCGTCTGTATAATAGAAGACATCGGTATCTCGCCGTTGATCATCGGCGAAGTCAACCGTCTGTATAATAGAAGACATCGATATCTCGCCGTAGATCAACGGCGAAGCGAACCGTCTGTATAATAGAAGGCATCGATATCTCGCCGTAGATCAACGGCGAAGCCAACCGTCTGTATAATATAAGGCATCGATATCTCGCCGTAGATCAACGGCGAACCAAACCGTCTGTATAATAGAAGACATCGGTATCTCGCCGTTGATCATCGGCGAAGTCAACCGTCTGTATAATAGAAGACATCGATATCTCGCCGTAGATCAACGGCGAAGCGAACCGTCTGTATAATAGAAGGCATCGATATCTCGCCGTAGATCAACGGCGAAGCCAACCGTCTGTATAATATAAGGCATCGATATCTCGCCGTAGATCAACGGCGAACCAAACCGTCTGTATAATAGAAGACATCGGTATCTCGCCGTTGATCATCGGCGAAGTTAACCGTCTGTATAATAGAAGACATCGATATCTCGCCGTAGATCAACGGCGAAGCGAACCGTCTGTATAATAGAAGACAACGATATCTCGCCGTAGATCAACGGCGAAGCCAACCGTCTGTATAATAGAAGACATCGATATCTCGCCGTTGAGCATCGGCGAAGTCAACCGTCTGTATAATAGAAGATATCGATATCTCGCCGTTGATCATCGGCGAAGCGAACCGTCTGTATAATAGAAGACATCGATATCTCGCCGTAGATCAACGGCGAACCAAACCGTCTGTATAATAGAAGACATCGGTATCTCGCCGTTGATCATCGGCGAAGTCAACCGTCTGTATAATAGAAGACATTATCTCGCCGTAGATCAACGGCGAAGCGAACCGTCTGTATAATAGAAGACATCGATATCTCGCCGTAGATCAACGGCGAACCAAACCGTCTGTATAATATAAGGCATCGATATCTCGCCGTAGATCAACGGCGAACCAAACCGTCTGTATAATAGAAGACATCGGTATCTCGCCGTTGATCATCGGCGAAGTCAACCGTCTGTATAATAGAAGACATCGATATCTCGCCGTAGATCAACGGCGAAGCGAACCGTCTGTATAATAGAAGGCATCGATATCTCGCCGTTGATCATCGGCGAAGTCAATCGTCTGTATAATAGAAGACATCGGTATCTCGCCGTTGATCATCGGCGAAGCCAACCGTCTGTATGGTAGAGGACATTGGTATCTCGCCGTTGATCATCGGCGAAGTCAACTGTCTGTATAGTAGAGGACATCGATATCTCGCCGTTGATAATCGGCGAAGTCAACCGTCTGTATAATAGAAGACATCGGTATCTCGCCGTTGATCACCGGCGAAGTCAACCGTCTGTATAGTAGAGGACATTGGTATCTCGCCGTTGATCATCGGCGAAGTCAACCGTCTGTATAGTAGAAGACATCGGTATCTCGCCGTTGATCATCGGCGAAGCGAACCGTCTGTATAATAGAAGACATCGGTATCTCGCCGTTGATCATCGGCGAAGCCAACCGTCTGTGTAATAGAAGACATCGGTATCTCGCCGTTGATCATCGGCGAAGCCAACCGTCTGTATAATAGAAGACATCGGTATCTCGCCGTTGATCATCGGCGAAGTCAACCGTCTGTATAGTAGAGGACATCGGTATCTCACCTGTTTCTCACCAGGGAACGCTCTTATTGGACGTAAAGTTGAAGTTGAATTCAACCGTGAAAATGGCAATGGCACTATCGAATACCTGGGCTGGATAAAGGGCACCATTGTTGCCTGGAATAACCTCGAAGGTTATTTGATACATCATGAAGACGGAGACCAGGAATGGCTGACATCCGTAGAAGATCAGGATGTTCGACTTTTATAACTTTTAAAACGCACATACACACTCACAAATTTGGGTTTGCACTGACATATACGTTGCAGTTTTCTGTCACATGTCACAGCTTTTGCTTATTTGAATGAAAAGTGATGTCATTTTGAGGCCGAAATTATGAAGAACGAATAAGCGCCCCAGCAGTTTAACTGTAAATACAGAAAACAGTAGATATTTTTATGTATATAATTTATATAAATAAATAAAACAGCGTTTCCGATGTAGTTTAAAATATTCAGCAGCTTACGTTTGAATGACTGTCCTCAGGCTTTTAAATTGAGGTAATAAGTTATCAAAAGTTCAATTTTGGACTAAGAAATTACCTTTGACCCCACAAATTCATTCCAACAATGGACTGTCAATCCAAACGTGAAGGGCTGAATCCAAAACTATTTCATCTTTATTAACAAAGATTTTCTTTATGTTTTCTATTAAAACCGTCGCCTAATTATCATTAGGCTTATATCATTAGGCGTTCTCAAAATAGGATAGAATAAATTAGTGTCGGACGTATAACCAAATAATAATACATTGATAGAAAATATATAACTATATACATGGGATGATTTTCAGATGCTCAAGGCAGAGAATTATTTAACATTTATGATACAAAAAATGTTAAATGTGTAAAAAAAGGTTGGAAGAGAATTTTTTAAGGAGTTGAATTATATTAATTGGAGGTACTTGGAAGCTTACAGAAAATTTAGGAAGATAAGTTACAGAAAGGAAAGACCGTTTCTTTGCCCTATTAGATTTCCCAAACTGAGGCATTTAACTCGCCGTTGTACAACGGCGACATTTCAGTGTCCTTTATATACCGAGGCATTTACCTCGCCGTTGTACAACGGCGAGATTTTAGTGTCCTTTATATACATAGGCATTTAACTCGCCGTTGTACAACGGCGAGAGTTTAGTGTCCTTTAAATACAGAGACATTTAACTCGCCGTTGTACAACAGCGAGATTTTAGTGTCCTTTATATATACAGGCATTTAACTCGCCGTTCAGTACACCGGCGAGATTTTAGTGTCCTTTATATACAGAGGCATTTACCTCGCCGTTGTACAACGGCGAGATTTTAGTGTCCTTTATATACATAGGCATTTAACTCGCCGTTGTACAACGGTGAGATTTTAGTGTCATTTAAATACAGAGACATTTAACTCGCCGTTGTACAACGGCGAGATTTTAGTGTCCTTTATATATACAGGCATTTAACTCGCCGTTGTACACCGGTGAGATTTTAGTGTCCTTTATATACAGAGGCATTTACCTCGCCGTTGTACAACGGCGAGATTTTAGTGTCCTTTATATACATAGGCATTCACTTCGCCGTTGTACAACGGCGAGATTTTAGTGTCCTTTATATACAGAAACATTTAACTCGTCGTTGTACAACGGCGAGATTTTAGTGTCCTTTATATACATAGGCATTCACTTCGCCGTTGTACACCGGCGAGATTTTAGTGTCCTTTATATACATAGGCATTTAACTCGCCGTTGTACAACGGCGAGATTTTAGTGTCCTTTAAATACAGACATTTAACTCGCCGTTGTACAACGGCGAGATTTTAGTGTCCTTTATATATACAGGCATTTAACTCGCCGTTGTACACCGGCGAGATTTTAGTGTCCTTTATATACAGAGGCATTTACCTCGCCGTTGTACAACGGCGAGATTTTAGTGTCCTTTATATACATAGGCATTCACTTCGCCGTTGTACAACGGCGAGATTTTAGTGTCCTTTATATACAGAGACATTTAACTCGTCGTTGTACAACGGCGAGATTTTAGTGTCCTTTATATACATAGGCATTCACTTCGTCGTTGTACACCGGCGAGATTTTAGTGTCCTTTATATACAGAGGCATTTAACTCGCCGTTGTACAACGGCGAGATTTGTGTTCTTTATATACAGAGGCATTCACTTCGCCGTTGTACAACGGCGAGATTTTAGTGTCCTTCATATGCATAGGCATTTAACTCGCCGTTGTACAACGGCGAGATTTGTGTCCTTTATATACATAGGCATTCACCTCGCCGTTGTACAACGGCGAGATTTTAGTGTCCTTTATATACAGAGGCATTCACTTCGCCGTTGTACAACGGCGAGATTTTAGTGTCCTTTATATACAGAGGCATTTAACTCGCCGTTGTACAACGGCGAGATTTTAGTGTCCTTTATATACATAGGCATTCACTTCGCCGTTGTACAACGGCGAGATTTTGATCGGTAATAGATAAGTTGTTTTTTACATATTGCAAAGTTGGCGAATTTTTACTCGTTCTGTATATTGAAACAATCGCATAATATGTGTTTGTCTAATCACCGAAAATACGGTTACGCGTTCCCAAGCGGTTGCATTCATTTGCCTCTATCTCTCTCATTATTTGTCCTATGCTGTTTATTTTTCCTATAATGGACAGTGCATTTTTTTTTCAAATTTAGCGAAAGTTTAAGTTTCTACATACAATTTATAAATTTTGAGTTTTAACTTAGCTCGCACAAGCAATTGAGTTTATTCGGCGTGTAATTTAGCGAAAATTGACTTACGCGTTCACAAGCTTTTGCAATTCTGCAATAGTTTAATCTTATCCATACAATATATATTTTTTGAGTTTTGACGTTGCTTGCACAAGTCATTGAATATTTTCGGTGTGTAATTTAACGAGAATTAGGTTACGCGTAGTCACAAGTGAAACTTTCTTGTGTCCCAAATGTAATGTTGGAACCCAGTCAATATTAAATTTATTCCAGCTTTAAGCCGCTCTTTCTGAAACGAAGTGCTTTTTGCAAACACGATCGTGCTCTAAGATCTCTTCGGTGAGGTCGTCATGACTTATCGCTGAAATCGAGCGCGATTTTCTCTCTGCTGACAATTCTTGGGCTTTTTAACCTTGATTTGTAACGATAGAAGGCACCCTTGCAAAGTATATCCTTTTCTCTCGTCCACTTTTCCTGCCAAAGCCAACAATCAGACACAAAACCATGTTCTTCGCAAGCGCCGCTACTAGTTTGTTTACAATTTTGGTACACCAATATAGCGGCGTAGCAACGGTAGTCAAGGATTTGGTCACGTGAGTGAAAACGATCTATAGCTTTCGAAAGCAAGAGAAAACAATGATAAGCTTTGTAAAGACGAGGATCTGTTAGACCCATCATATCTCTGCAATCTTCACGCAGCGAGATACAATAGCAGAAGTATTAATTCACGAGTTAAGAAATCCACGGATCCTCTATCTTTAAAGATAACATTTATTTAGCGCTACCTAAAATCTTGAAGTCAATCCAAGCCGATAAGCCTTAACAAATGCCACAGAGCTAGCATACACAATGACATATCAAAACATAACCCTTACGGCTCTTAGTGATCGGTATGAAACCCTCCATTTAGTATATTTGAGAATTATCCGTCACGATCAAGACAAACGCCATTAAGAGCGGTCGCGTCACATTTTGATCTAAAGGGAAGATTCTCTTATGCAAAAGGAAAATCGCTTAGAGAATTGCTTGTAAAACCACAGGCGGCCCAAGCTCAAGCTGTGAGTTGTGGTGATTATCTTGCATAACCGTCACGGCGCAAATTTGAGATCATCTTGCGTAATAACCGTCACGGCGCAAATTTGAGAGTTTGTATGGGAACATTTACGATCGGCTTTAGGAGGTAAAAATTCCGTAAATTTCTCAATAAAAATGACATACCTTGTGTATATGGTGTACTGTTTGTTGATTCTCTGTCTCCTTTTGCTGATTTGAGGTCATTTTAGCGAGTTATCGTTTCCTGGGTTTCACACTCCTAAGAGAAGGGCAAGGCATCACAGTCCGTTCGGAGCGCCCCTTCCGAGAAGCGAAATATCCCAGCTCAAAATGATCGAGCAGCCACAAATCCAACGCAGAATCCCAGCACAAATGTTTTAGCTTCATTTCAGATAAATAGCAACGCAATCCGGGCCCTGCAGCCGACGCCAAGCGGCAGTTTAGTTCCAATAATCTCAGATCTCAACAGTGTAATTGCCTGTGTACACATTCACCACGACACACGACCGTTGAAACCCCGCTTGGTAGCCCGGCCTTCTTTTCAAACTAAGCCTCGCGGGGGGATCACACAGTCAGTTAGCGCTGTCAATTTCTTTTTATGACCCCGGGTGCCCTCAGGTCGAATCGACCAGAGGCCATTGTCTCAATGGCCCAATCAAGTTCGCGGCCGGAAGTGTTCACTTTTCTTTAAAAACAACGGTTTGTACAGTCGAACATTCGTACATCTTTTAATGGCTTCAACACCAAAAAAGCGTGCGATCGATGATGAAACCTCTGAACAAACTGAGGAGATAAAATCATTTCACAAATGGAAGTCTTGGTAAGTTTTCATGTTTATGCAGCTTATGTTTGCTGATCACAATTTTCGCTCGTATTGATGTTCGAATAAACTTTGTTCATTCCAGGGTGCTGTGTAACTACGAACATTTTGTGGGTGGTCTCACAGAAGCCGGTGATATCTTATTAGGGGCATACCAAGTGAAAGAAAATTTCTCATTTAATCTGAATTCCGTTGTGCTTGGGAAAATTGTCAAAGAAATCTGGGGTGATAACGTGAAATTGGTGAGGCGTGGACCACGAAAAGATCGTCGCAGCTGCTACCTTAACTTAAGGCCCAAACTAGAAAATACGGAATTATCGCACGAGACTTTCCAACAATTTAGGGAAAGTAGCGTTGAACTGGTGTTTGGATGGAACAAGATCAGTGACCACCCAAACACTGTGTCATTTCTCCGGTGCGAGCCGTGGTCGTTCAATAATCAGCGAGTTGCTGTTGAAGTACGATTAACCCAACTGTCATCCTCCAAATTTCGTTATTCCCTAATTTCGCATGGTTGTGAAATTAACATCGCAAACTTAATGGACATAATCAGCATAGAACGATACCCGTTAAGTCAGAGAGTCGTATTGATTCTGACCTTTATTGACAAAGGGCACCTTTGTAGAGGAGCACCGTTTGAAAATGGGGAGTCCACAACGCTTTCCAATACAATTGGAGAGTACGTGGATTTTACTGAAGGGCCGAAAGACGTGGGGGAAACCAGGGTATTCTCTGCCAACTGTGCTATTGTTCGCTTACGAGATGGCATTTGCTGTGCAAACTGCAGAAAAATCAAACTTCTCGGTAGCAGAGTAAAGCGACGGAAGCTGACAAGAGAAACCATCCATCCCAGCACCAAAAAGAAATACCTCTCAAAATGTGAAGTTGTGCAACAACTTCACGAAGAAAGGCAAGCACGATTAAACGCAGAAAAAAGGGAACGCTACTGGAGAGACAAGTTCCACTCCCAGTGTATTGAAATGGATCGGGAAGATCACGAAGATCTTTCCCAAATGTTTTCAAACATAGGTGACCAGAATGTCCCAGCAGAGATGGCCAGTCTGTGGCTCCAACAGAAAAACCTTCTGGAGTGCAAGAGCAAAAACGGTTACCGATGGCATCCAAAGTAAGTAACCAAATTTTATTCATATAACAATGACAACTTAAGACAAACTGCCTTATTACTTTACACTAGATAAACATAATTTGCACCTATCATGGATAACCCTCAATTGGGTTGTGTGGGAGGGGGGCAGGGGAGATGGATTTAAAGAGAGCTGTCCTCTGGAAGGAGCTTTCCAGTGGAGGGGAAGTGTAATGGTCCCCTGGGGGATACTCCCACAATAGCTAGCTGGGGGTGTGCCACTGGGCTAACCTGACAACTTGCTATTTCCCTATTCGAGAATAAACTGTTGATGGATGGATGTATGTATGGATGGATGGATGGTATCCTTATTCAAGAATAAATAAATTGGAGAATAAACTGAAAGCCATACCCTGCACAGCAGCATACACCTATATAGCTTATAAATGGGAGTATGCCTCCCCCAAAAATAGCCCTTCTATCGTACCAAACTGACAAAAATAACACACAAGTTTAACTTTTAAAAAAGAATTCTTATCTGGATGGCAAAAATTTCTCTACTATGTATCAACATACTATCAGCATTTGCTCTAACACACAGGTTATGGAAATTTCAGTACCTGGGGAATAAAAGGTGAAATTACAACAACTGCTAAATCAATAAATTTAGTTTCTAAAAATGCAACATTTCAACCCAAATACAGAGTTATGAGACTGTGCCTGGACTTGTACTGCAAAAATCCCCATGTTCTGGATCCGCTGCGTCAATTCTTAATTCTCCCAAGCAACAAAACAATAAGGTGAGTTTTAAGCATTCCTATTTAACATGTTTATGCACATTTGTTTTTATAATTAATTGTAAGTATTTATAAATTTCTTTGCCTAATAAAATAATGTCTTTCATTAAAACAAGTTTTCCTCTTGAGTGTCAATAAATTAAATCCATATAATTTACCTAATTTGTCTGTCTTAATTCCTCTGATGGAATTCATAATTTTTTAGATTTAAGCACCCTAAGGCTACCAAAACACAATTTCTAACCTCTAAAGGTATGAAAATCAGCACCATTGCTTTCACCAAACTGTTTGATTGTCATTGAATTTTGGTTTTAAATCAATCAATAAACCATTTACAGGTTGTACAAAAACAAAGTAAAAGAGAGAACAGGGTGGAATGACGATGTGCTAAGGTGGTGCCTTGATGCAGCAAAAAAAAGTGGAATGAAACAGGAAGATTTCATGGGCGGTTTTGTTATTGACGAAATGAAAATTCAGGTATGTATATTACATATTAAGTGCAGAATACCTTGAACTAATCTAATTCAAAGCAATTTTATCCACCATAGACTGCTCTCTGAAACCATACGGACATCTGCAAATTTTGATGTTCCTAATTTCATAATGGTTCTCTTCATTTTAGGAGAATTTGGAGATGACAACTGTTGGTGGGAAACACAAGCTTGTAGGTTTCGTTGATCTTGGAAAGGGCCATGAGCTAATGAATGTACTGTCAGGTAATAACAACATATGTTAACTCAACATCCTACAGTAGAATTTTTTAAGATTACATCATGTCAGAACCCACACAAACTATTATATTATACAATTAAGAATATAATAATTATATTACATGTTGGATTGTTTGTTTGTCTATTTACAGTAACTGTAGTACAAATTGTGAAAAAAAAATCCATACCCACCACAAGGAAGGTCATTGACATTTCCTAAATTAACTTTAATTGAAACTTTAGAAGCAACGTATAAAGCTAATTTAAAGGAGTTAGGGCCGGGAGAAGAAATCTTCCATGGGGAGAGTATGGATTACTTTTCTGGCAGTATGTACACTAAGAACATTATATATCTATGCTATTTTATTCTAGGTAAAGGTGATGATCCAGAACTTGCCACACAAGTGCTTCAATTTATTTTTGTCAGTGATAATGGGTTCAGGTTTCCTATTGCCCAATATCCATCTGGAGTCTGCACACCAAGTAGCTTGTACTTTTGTTTTTGGGAGGGAGTCCTGAAGATGTTGGAGATTGGATTTGAGTGAGTATTTTAAATTAAATGATTAGTTTAAATTGTGCATTTCCAAAACATATCCATACTTCCCCCACAGAAGGGATTGGAATTTTCTGGAGGTTGGGGGTTGACTCTAAGACCAAAACATTTACAGTAATGTTTCAAGCCTAATTGGAATTTCCAGAGGGTCTTGGCAAAAATTCCTTCTGTGGGGGAGGTATGGATATTTTCTGGAAATACACATTAAATAGTCTTGTTATTAAAATTGCATTATTACCTTTTTCTTTTTTACATATAGGGTTAATGGTTAACTGTAACCTCCAATTGATTAAACTGCCTTAATACATGTTTGGTCACATAATCGTACGAAAAGTACCACATTTTGTGTCAACAAGTTAACAACGAGTACAAATTACTTTTTTTTGGTGCAAGAAAACATTGTGAATATAATAGCTATGAAATACATACTTACTGAAATGTGACTGGCTTGCAGTTCTGTTGCATGCCTCAAATGAATTAAGAAGGTGGCTCTGAACCTACAATTCAATATTTTAGAAAAACATATCAAATTAAGAGAAAGAACATATCATGTTTAAGTATTAAAAAAAGTAATTTGTTTTTGTTGTATGTCAGTTAACATCAAGTTAATTTGCCTTTATTCTCATAGAGTGTACTGGTGTGTCCTTGATGGCGCTGATTGCAATAGGCAGTTTATAAAGATACACTTCAAGGACAAAAACCCTGCCGAGCTCAAATTTGTAGCCACAAATATCTACACTGGTGGTCCTATGATATTCATTATGGACCCAAAGGTAATAGATGCTATTTCAATAAAAAGTAACTTTTACCACTTACGTGTACTATGAACAGTTCAAGTATGTTGTTACATAAGCAAGGAGGTACTATCATATAGCCTTGCATATTAAGGATGGCACCTACTATGCAATAATGAAGTATTTCTGTGCGGTTTATGACTAAGCAGGGAAAACAGATCTCAGCAAATGCTTTTGAAATCGATTAAGTAAATGGGGGGACTAACCACACATTTTTTTAGAGAGATGATTAAGCAACAAAAATAAAATTTAGAATTTAAAAAGTTTAGATGCCAATTCAAGCCATCAAAAATATTATTAAATACATCTGATATAAATCTGACTGTTTTGTTTTATTATTATTTAATTTTACTAGCACAACATCAAGAAAATAAGGAACAATATCGAAAAGAGTAACAAGAGTGGCAAACCGAGGTGTCTCCAGATCCATGAAAAACAGATCACCTGGAGCCAGTTTAAGAATGCTTTTAACTGGGATCAGAAGTGCTTCTCTCTCCCTCTACATGAGAAATTAACCATGCAGCATTTTGACCTGGATTCCGCAAGCAAAATGCGCAACAGACTTGCAGAAGATGTGCTGGACACAAAGATGCTGTTTCTTATGCAGGTGAGAATTTTTTTCCTTTCTTCTAAGTATATTCCACTTGAATTTACAAACAGACTAATAGCTAGGTGAACCAATCAACTCCAACAAGGGAAAGGTCCCGGTGAAAAGTATAAAATAGAATTGAAGGCATTCAGTTCTATTTTATTTTATTTTTTTTTTAATTTGTGTTTTGCATTTTCCCTTTTTTTTTTCTTTTCTTTTTTCCCGTTCATCATTGCATTGATGGAATTATTGCTGTTTTAAATTTATACAGAAATACCAAGAAAGCTTAAAGTCCAGTGGAGAGGATGACACCTCACTTCAAGCAGTAGTCACCTTGCTAGAGCAAACAAGCGAGGTGGTCAATTTGTTCAATGACAGGCTCTACATCACCTGCACTAATGATGCAAGGTTACAAAAACTAAACAAATTTTATATTTGGATGTGTTCGTGGGAAGAAAGCACACAAGGTGATAACAAGAAATTCGTATCAAGCAAATTATGGTTCGATTTAAAATCAATGTGTCTTGGATTCCAGTCTTTAGTCCACTACAAATTGTCAAAGCATCCCAGTTCAGTAATCAAGCCTGCCATAGTTAATCAAGACTGTGTGGAGAACCATTTTTGTCAAATCCGTTCATGTAATGGTCAAAATGACAATCCAACCTTCTTGCAGCAACAGTCCTCACAAAACTCAATTAGACTGGGTCAGACCACTATTAGTCCTAAAAGTAATGCTAGCTGTAGTAGTGCCTGCACAGGCCAACAGCCATCAATTCCAAGCTCTAATCAAAGTTTATCATGCAAGTAACTGACTTCATTTAATGCACGGCATGTGTATGAGGGGTGGTGAATGATAACCAAAATATATTAATATTTTCTTCAAATAAGCGTATGACTCTGTCGCTTAAGACCTATTGAAGACTGGTTTGTTGTTGTAGCATTAGCAACAGAAGACTGAACCAATTACAGATCATTTTAATCAATTTTATATTTAAGTTCATAATCATCACCCACCTCTTTGCAATCGTAACCGTATGTGTCCATCAGACTCAGAGCTTTCCACTACCCTAAACTGCCTGTCATCCACTAGTGTTGTGTTTGGAATGAATGTATGGTTCGGAAGAACATTCAACAGGTCTTTTGCAAGAACCAACTTTGATGACTTTGAGGAAGATCTCACACCATACGCCTGACACAAAGCAATAAGTTCTGGTTTAAGGTAGACTCTACTCAGTGGGGAAGGGCCCTGATGTTGGTGAATGAAGGCAATCAAACGGCCATGGGAAACCCTTTTGCTCTCACTTCTGTCTTTTAGAATTTCCTGTAAAGACAAAAAAAAAAAATATTATATAAAAGTCTTTGCATAGTACTAGGCAATGACATTTAAGTTCCTATAATGATATACAGTTGATATAGTCTAATTGTGAGAAATAAATAAAGGATACCGCTTACATTTTAAAAAGATAGCTGCCTTAAGTAAGGGGGTCTACCTTATATTTGTAGTTGTAAGTTCATAAGAATCCAAGTCAAATTTATTTCAAACTAGTTTGATTTGCATTTTACTTCGTTTAAGGTTAGAATAATCTACAACTAGAACAATGGAAAATACAGATCAAACTAGGTTGAAATCATTTAATCCTAAAACATAATTCTAGATATATATATATATATGTAGATATATACAAAATAAAGTTACATATTGAAAGAAAATAAACTAAGAGAGTCACTGTAGTTTGACCTACCTTGAATGGAACACTGTCTGATTTTTCTTTTGTTTTCTCCTGCCTTTGCAACACGCGTTTCCGTAATTCGGCACTTTTCTTAATCAAAGAACCTTTACGGAAATCTCGCAAAAATTGAGATGCACCCATGTTGATATAGTACATCAGAATATCTTCGAACAGCTTCTCGATTAAATCCTGTGTGAAAAAGAAATAACTAATTAGCTCACAGAAAGGTACATGAGCTTAAATATCTATCTGTCCACTGCATTTGTACATCAGTCAGTGCTTTTACCAGAAAGAATAAATAAATACACAAATAAACAACAGCAACACGCAACAAAGAACTTGAACAAAGTTTGCCAGTGCATAATCAAGGCATTAAAACGCCATTTTTATAGTTCCCAGTCTTTTATCCCTTTTAAGGCGTGGCACTTTATTAAGTATGATTACAATTACCTTGCTCTTGTCAACTTCCTCCACTGAAAAACATCTCAGCCAAGCTTCTCTCAACTCTCCATCCCTTTTTAAACTTGAAATGGCCACCTCCACCATGCTGTCGCGCCAAGCCAAAACGATGAGGAATGGCGAAGTCGAACAAGGGAGAATAGAACATGAAGTCCCCTTCATCGAAGAGGTTTGGAACCGGTTGCAATTGCAAGAATTCACCTACGAGAATTACTTGTTTGCCGGCAAAAGCTATGCTTTTACTGAGTTCACTGGTTGCAAGCTCATGATGGAGAAAGTTCACAAGTTCAAACATTCTTCTGCTCGACATACTTGCTTCATCCCAAACAATGACATCAATAGCTCTTACCCTGTCTCGAATTAGCGAATTTCCTGCCGATCTGTCTATGAGTTGACGCCAAGGTAGCTCTGCAGTTGAAAGACCGTAAAAGGAATGAACAGTCGAGGCTAAGCCACGATCGTAGACTTGGCAGGCAATGCCGCTTGCACAAATAACACCTACTGTTTTCCCACGTTCCTTGAAAAATCGAATTATCTGTTTGACGACTTCGCTTTTTCCCACTCCGCCTTGACCAGTAATGAACAGGTTGTGACCTTCCGCGGCAAACTCTAAAATTTCTTGCTGGTCTATATTTAGTTTTATCCTAAAGCAAAAGAAATAACGTTCTATGTAGGTCGTATCTTGCGGGTTTCAACGCAAATTGTGAAATATCTTGTCACAAGAAGAAATAAGAAAATGAATACATACATGGCTGAGCTTCTTGTTATGTTGTGATTTACATCGTCGATCGAGCGGACAAAACGCGATCAAACTTCACTTTGTTACAAAATTAAATTTCTTTTTAAAAATGGGCTGAACACTCCGATCGTATCCTCGCACGGTTTTCCACTGAGTTCGCAACAGGTCACAATATGTGTAAACACTTCCGGCCGCGAACTTGATTGGGCCATTGAGACAATGGCCTCTGGTCGATTCGACCTGAGGGCACCCGGGGTCATAAAAAGAAATTGACAGCGCTAACTGACTGTGTGATCCCCCCGCGAGGCTTAGTTTGAAAAGAAGGCCGGGCTACCAAGCGGGGTTTCAACGGTCGTGTGTCGTGGTGAATGTGTACACAGGCAATTACACTGTTGAGATCTGAGATTATTGGAACTAAACTGCCGCTTGGCGTCGGCTGCAGGGCCCGGATTGCGTTGCTATTTATCTGAAATGAAGCTAAAACATTTGTGCTGGGATTCTGCGTTGGATTTGTGGCTGCTCGATCATTTTGAGCTGGGATATTTCGCTTCTCGGAAGGGGCGCTCCGAACGGACTGTGATGCCTTGCCCTTCTCTTAGGAGTGTGAAACCCAGGAAACGATAACTCGCTAAAATGACCTCAAATCAGCAAAAGGAGACAGAGAATCAACAAACAGTACACCATATACACAAGGTATGTCATTTTTATTGAGAAATTTACGGAATTTTTACCTCCTAAAGCCGATCGTAAATGTTCCCATACAAACTCTCAAATTTGCGCCGTGACGGTTATTACGCAAGATGATCTCAAATTTGCGCCGTGACGGTTATGCAAGATAATCACCACAACTCACAGCTTGAGCTTGGGCCGCCTGTGGTAAAACCAAAACTGAAAAGGCTTTTATCAACACAACGGACACACAGTGGGAGTCGCGCAGGTCTGTGAACCCCACTGATTTTGACACACAGAAATGTGGTCAAATGCCAAAATTCAGAAATAACAGATCGGTAGTGTTTACGAGTTTTGACAGTTTTATATCAGTTTTTATATTTTAATTGCATCATATAATATACATCTAGTAATAGGACCTCTATGTAAACCACTCTTGTGATGGAGCATCCTATTAAAAGATTGTTATTATTATTATATCTGAGTGTTCAATTTGATCACGCAAATTTTGGTCAATTTTCCGACCTTCGCTTTAATCTTGAGATCTTCGTTTTTCCCGCGGTAATCTTCGCGTCTTCGATTTCTTCGGAAATACCCATAGAAAGGCTCTTGTATGGAAGAGTTACCTTTTAATAAAAGTCAAGAATCGCAGTTCTATTTAGGAATGAACATTTGGCCAGAATTGAATTTAAAATCCTCATTTTTTAATCTTTTAGCCTGTTTAGACCAGTTCAGCTACCTACATACTGAAATCCTAAAGTATGACCATTCAATTGAAAGTTACTGAGCAGCACTTTTGGTTTCCAGTGATACTGTTTGGTACCGTACATGGTGGTTCTAACTTTTGAGTCCGTGGACAAAATCTTGAATATCTCCAATATTTGCGGAACTGTAGACCATTTTTTTATTTGTCAACTTTCATAAACCAGACCTTAATGCTTATCCTGGGTTAGCCTAATCGTACTTGGAACGACTACTATGATGGATGCACCCTGGGAGATTGACTTCTTGGTCTCTGCGTTCATGTCTTGGGTACAAACCGAAATATTCCACATCGAAAACGAAGGCTTGTTAGTATGAACGGTTTCCAGTTGACTGAAGAGGGGAAAACCCAGCACTGTCTTTTTTCGGAGAGATCTGTTTAAAGGTGTAAATCATTTAGCCAGTTTAGCAGGCGCTGTTAAGGTGAGGGTAAACCTTAAAGCCGTTTTCACGCCGCTTAAAATCGGTTTAAAGAAAATATCTCGTTCACGCTTCAAGCAATCCAAAAACTCTCTGCTCATCCCGTGAACCTGTATTGTGGGGTGTTTTGTGAGTTTTTGGTTGATTTTTGGGTATATTTGGGAGGAG
The DNA here is from genome assembly GCF_977016875.1 of Pavona decussata. Taxonomy (NCBI): domain Eukaryota; kingdom Metazoa; phylum Cnidaria; class Anthozoa; order Scleractinia; family Agariciidae; genus Pavona; species Pavona decussata. Next base: position 850,549 of record NW_028145463.1, read on the forward strand.
AGTTTCTATGAAAGGATTGGTAAAATTAAGAGAAATAAAAAGAATTGAAGATTTAGTGAAGTTTTAAAATTAGAATTTGTAGTTAATAATTAATAGACGGAAACCAAGTTAGTCCACTAGCAACCTGGGGTGCTCTTGCGTGGGTATCAACTGTCTGTTGTTGTTCCAAAAATCATTTTCTTTCTTTTATCCCTTCTTTAAACCTCTTAAAATTCCGTTCAAATTCAAATTCACGTTTACCCTCACCTTAAGGGTAAGGGAAATCAGACGCGCGCGCGAATTGCTTGGAACGGCGCGCGCGTGAGCGTTTGCGCTCCCATCGCTTCTCGCGCGTGCCTGATTCCCTATCCCATGCCCTCTTCTTTATAGCACCAGACACAGAGGCTATCTGACAAATTCCAACAGCTCCAATACAAAACCCCAAGAAACAAGGACATTATGGAAACTCGCAAACGTTTAAGCACAGATCTAAGAATTTTGAGCTTGTTTTGAAAGTTATTTAGGGGAGTTTACGGTTTTGCTGGGTTAAAAACTGTATCACATTCTAGCCAGAAGACAGAAGGAAGAAATTAAGAAGAATTTTTTTTAGATTCCATTTTTCTTCAGTTATAATCCTAAATCGATCATTACTACCATGCACTCTTTATCGAGGAAAACTGTAATAATGGTATAAACAAATACATAAACATAACAAGTTTCTGTCATTTTTGAGATTAAAACGTTACCATAGCATCTGCATTCAATGCAACCTGCTAAAAACAGCCCTAATTTCAGTTTCCTAGTTTGGGAAAAAGCATTTACAAAGGAAGAGATTTATGTGACTTCGTCACTGACTTCATTGCCAAAGAGTTTGGGCGGTCAGTGCGAACTAACTTGTGGTCAGTTACATGTTTGTTGTTGTTGTTGTTGTTGTTGTCCAGACAATAGGTCATTTCCGAGTTGCTTTGGACGTCATTATGAAAGCGAGGCTTCGTGTACAAATATTAATAAAAAAATTATTTTTTCAAACAAATATAATTTTCACATGAAAAGTTCAGCTTAGCAACTCGAAAATGGCCTGATGGAAGCAGCCCTTGTTAGAATTTCTTTCACTTTCTGGGCTTCGAGTCTCCGTTGACCAAAATAAACGAAGGTTCAAAAGACTGCCCAGCAGGGGACCCCGTAGGGTAGAAGAGCTGTCATCTTTACTTTAAACGCCTCGAATAATTGAAAAAAAAAAAACCCTTGATCTCCAAACACCTCTTTTTTTTTTGTGAGTTAGATTCGTGGCATGACCATGAGTTTCGACTATGAAAGTTTCTGATCAAAGAGCGCTCCTGGCGAATTAAAGTACGTCGGCACTTTAGTATGTTTTGGTTGATTATTCCCTTAACTAAACCGTTGGAGTATAGCCCTCGGAATTTTTGTGGTGGTGGTAGTGGGGGGGGGGGGGGGGGGGGGTCTTATAAGGCTCTTTTCTCCAAACCAAATTATGATATCCTCCGATACCATTTTTCAGACAAGGCCCAGCCTGTTCTAAGAACTGGTAACTTTACGCAGCGAATAAAATGTATTGGTTGATGCACATTTTATCAGCTGGATAGCAATTAAATTTATCCACTGGAGAGAGTTGTCCACTCTTTGAACAACCGGGTGAGCTGGCCTCTAAAATGGTTTCTAGAATCCATTCCCGTTTCTGTAAAATCCATACCCGTTGGTAAACTTTCAGAGCACAATGGTCATTTCTACCCTCTTTCAGACCAAAACGGCTCAAAAATCATCCCTTTTGGGGCCACACATACTGATACAGCTTACATAGTGGAGCCCCCCCCCCCCCTCCCCCCTCCCCCTCTCCTGGGCAAAAAAGTTTTAGAAATGTGAAAGGAAGTAAAAACAAGAGAAAAAGCAGCAGCAGCATATATTGTTAGTGCCAGCTTTTGGCGCGATTAGATCATCATATAACTGTCCAAGAATGATCATGAGTCACAACAGGCTCTCACACATGGTTTCATTCCAGATACCAGAAAGCGAAGTACATGGAATTCGAAAACAACTTGAAGTTCGAAAACAAAATAATCATTTATTTTAGCTCGTTGACAAACATCACACATTTTCCTCTAGGGTTATTCCCTCTCTTTGTAAACAGACCATTTGTCCATGAATGGATAAATAGAGAATATTACACGGCGACGCAAAGATATGAATTTTGTTTTCGAATGGTAAAAACAACTTTTTACGAGCGAGCGCAGCGAGTGAGTAAAATGTTGTTTCTAACAAGAGAAAATAAAATTCTTATCTTCACACCTCCGTGGAATAACATCTTTTGTTATTATATAGACACATCTATCACTCGCCATTTTTCACCGACTGTTTCCACAAACAACCAAAAAAGCGGAAAATGACGTCATCAATATCCTCACTAGTGAGGATATGGAAAATACGCCACTCGGGTCCCGGATGTAGTTTCGTATGAAATTTACGTGCCAGTGGTGTATTTTCCGAGCGGTGTATTTTTTCATCCCTGCGTGTAGCGCGGCCACACGCAGGGATGTGTCGTTGACCAGACGTGAAAAGGAGTGATTTTTAAATGATTAGCTGAAGCCTACAAACAGGGAAGCATTACATTCGAAAATGAAAGATAGAGCTCGCAAACGAGAAAAACAAAAGAGACACCAAAAATACGAAAACTTGAAAACGAATCTACAGCCACTCCTTTGTTGATTTTGTTTGTTAAACGTCAATTCACGAGGAATAAAGCACACTCTTTCGTTGATTTTCGAGGTGAGTTATTTTTTACTTGCTGCGAATTCAGTATTTGAACTTTCTTTTTCTGAACTCGGTGACGCACTAGTTATTGCTTGAAAGTCTAAAAATAAAGTTAAAAAGAAACCCAAAAATATAAAGGACTTCCGCCGCTATGCTATAAAAAGACGCGTCTTCATGTATAATCCTCGAATTTGTTCTGGACTTAACGAATGTCGCGCAGTTTTGATTTAAAGTGAACTTTCAAACAAGAGGTAAGTTACAAGCTGGCAATTTTGAGATTCAGTCATTCCTTGGTAGCTGTTAAACGTTAATTTTTTACATTGATTACAACCATTGTGTATAACGTGCAATCTACACTCACTATTATCGGTAAAATGTTGATCTCTAGATACCCCGCCTAATTAATGTGATTTTGGAAAGCATGTTACAAGATAATTATTTTACGAGTAACTTGCTTATTTGTTTTCATCAAATTACTTATTTGCTTGCAGAATCGTCATTTCAGTGAACTAAGTTGGTTGGAACTGACTCCAAGAAGGATCGATTTGGGAAAGCAGTCAACGGTAAGTCATAACGGCTTCGTATGCGCTTTGTTTAAGACCCACTGCTTTAGTCTACGCTTTTCACTGAGCAACTCCCAAAATTCCTCAAATTATGTTCCTCTGCAATTTAATTTACAGCCTTACTAACACTCTCAATGAGTTGCCATAGTTTTTGAGTCAGTTGAATTAAGAGTCTCACAAATGTTGTAGTCTTCCTGACGAGACTTGTATTTTGAATTTTACTTACCTATGAAGGATATTAATGAATCAAGATTAAGGCAGCTTTAATTTTCTAGCCAGTAACGACGCGGTACGGGCAATACACTTACCGAAAAATGTTCTCAGATTCAGTTGGGCGCTGAAGTCTAAACTGTATATTTCGCTTTGATATCTATAAAGTTTCAGACAAAACCCAGTTAGCTCTCACATCGGAGTATGTATCTGTGAAACTGTAAATATTCATCCCACAACGATGGATTGATCTGGGCGACAACTTTATCTTTCTTGTTACCCAAGCACGGCTTTCAGTTCCAGTAACGTCTAAACTAAAAAAGGCAACTCTCTCTTAAAGGAGCCAATTGTCACCTTAATTTTTAGTGTCACTTTAGGTAGCTATAAATCATCTTTGTATCGATAGAACGTTGAAATATTGGTTCAGTTTTGTTAACAATTAATAACCCTATTATGAAAGGTGTTTGTCATCGTGGTTTAAAATGATAGATGAGTTAATCGTTTGTCTCACGATTGAGTCCCACTATTAAAAATTATCTTCAGCTACGGATAGCTAGGATGGAAATGGATTGCAACTAGAAAAAAATGGCCAATATTGCAAGTTCTTCCAGTGTATTATAGAGGAATCGCTTAAAACTGTTTATAATTTGTTCTTCCTCGTAGAAATTTTCCTCCCGGTTTTCTAAGAATAATCTCAAGTTAGAGAAAAGGCTTTTTGTCAAATATTTGAGCAGTTTTGTGCAACATACCACCCTTAGCTTGGAGCAGGAAAATGTGATCGCTTATACGAGAAAAATCAGGATAATAGGTCTGTCAAAAGCTGCATGGATCCGCTAATTATTACTATTTGTTGCCTTATCAATTGAAGTGAAGCAAATACAAAAAGCTCCTTTGAGAAAAACTTATTCTAAATCAGGTAACCGAGTACTACAGT
>NW_028145463.1:860000-877500 GCF_977016875.1 Pavona decussata
GGCTGACAATTCTGTCAAATGTTTGAAATTTCATTTCTTTGATCAAGATTAGTAACATTTAAAGTTTCTGTTTCGATTCTCGTTGCCGCAATTATTATAAGTGCGTGACAATTGATCGAGCTAAAACTGAATGACATGCATGTTATCTAAATTACACCTCCCCAAGCACTCCTTCGTTTGTCTCCAGCCGGCCTTTGCCGTTGTAATTGTATGTCTGTAAATAACTTATTTACAGAGTCATCATTTCTGTTTATTAAGCTGATGTAACTGACTCCAAGAAGCCCCGATTTTGAGAAGCAGTGAACGGTACAGCCTGACGGTAAGTCATTTGCATGTGCCAAGTTAATAAGACCAACTTGCTCAATTCCTCAAATGACGCCATGTTAACTACCAGCTCAGTTCCTAGTTTATAAGGCGGCCGAGTCCAGGGTCTTGCAAAACAAGTCATTTCCAACAAGGCATTTGTTTTAAACTTTACTTAATTTTACTTATTGCTCTCATCGCCCTTGAACTTGAAGTTGCCACAGATACGTTAAACGAATTGAAACAACAGTACATGGTTCTGTAATTATCCTTTCAACAAAACGGACAAAAGAGAAATGTAGTTTGCATCAAGCCCTAGCTTTTACAGGGATTCCGTGTCTGTCAGTGGAAATTTATGTGCGAAAGATATCAGAGTCAGAGAAATTAAGTACAAATGGAATAGTTCTCAAACTTTCTCTTTTTCTAGGAACGTCTTTGGTGAAACAAAGCACATTTGATAGGATCTCCGGTCATTATCTAACTAAATGGCGGAGGGCGACTCAGAAGATATAGTGAAGCACATGCAAGAGCTTAGCATCGCGAAAACAATAGGCGATAGAGAGTGGGAGGGAATTGCCTATTATAAACTGGGTGATATTTATTACAGTCAGAATAATTTTAAACAAGCCATAGAGTATTACGAACTAGATCTTAATATTACTAAAGAATTAGGGAACAGGTCGAAGGAGGGAAAAGTATATTGCAATCTGGGCACTGCTTATCACCGTCTAGGTGATTTTCAGCAAGCCGTAGAGTGCCACAAACTACATCTTAGTATTGCTAAAGAATTAAGGAACAGGGCTTGGGAGGCAATGGCCTGTTTCAATCTGGGCGTGGTCTACAACAGCCAGAGCAATTTTAAGCAAGCCATAGAGTATCAAACGCTAAGTATTAATATTGCTAAAGAATTAGGGGACAGGGAACACGAGGGAATGGCCTATGGCAATCTGGGCAATGCTTATGAAGGTCTGGGTAATTTTAAACGAGCCATAGAGTATCAAGAACTACATCTTAATATTGCTAAAGAATTAGGGGACAGGGATGAGGAGGGAAGAGCCTATGGCAATCTGGGCGATGCTTATCAAGGTCTGGGTTATTTTAAACAAGCCGTACAGTGCCACAAACTACATCTTAATTTTGCTCAAAAATTAGGGAACAGGGAAGGGGAGAGAAAGGCCTATGGCAGTCTGGGCGGTGCTTATCACAATATTGGTGATCTTGAACAAGCCTTTAAGTGCTGGAAACTATGTCTCAGTATCGCTCAAGAAATTGGGGCCAGGGATTCTGAGGGGTACGCTTTTGGACACCTGGGTGGAGCCTTTTTATCCTTGGGTGATTTTGAACAATCCATGAAGTACACGAAACAAGGTCTTGATATTTTGAAAGAAGTGGGTGACAGGGCCGCAGAGGGATATTTTTATGGCAAATTGGGCAAAGTGTATTCCAGACTAGGTAATGTTAAAGAGGCAATTAAGTGTCTCGAACAAAACCTTAGCATTGCAAAAGAGTTAGGGGAAAGTGTTCAAGAGGCAAACTCATGCTCTTCACTAGGTCATATATATGAATGGGCGGGTTCTTTGAGTTTGGCAATTGATTATTATCGATCGAGCGTAAAAATATTTGATGACTTAAGAGGTCGTCTTCAGTCAAAAGATATGTGGAAAATAAGCTTTCGTGATATCCACCGGTGTGCGTACACTTCGTTATGGAGAACTCTTGTGAAGACTGGAGAGACTGACGAGGCTTTGTATACTGCTGAGCAAGGACGAGCACAGGCCTTGATCGATGTTTTGAAAGAACAGTATGGAGTTGACTCATCAACGTCCGCTTTACCTGAACCTAAGGAGACAATTGCCTATATATTAAACAAATTAACTAAAGATATAGTTTTTGTTGCACTTAATAAAAATGCGATCAGTTTTTGGTTGCTGCGAAGAGGGAAAGAGATTCTCTTTAAGCAAAAGGAAATAGAACTTGATAGTTGCAAGTCGCTAATAGATGCTACTTTGAGAGACATTGCTGTAGGTGTTCGGGTAATGTGCGAGGATCGGTCAATGGATGAAGTATGTGATGACCCGCCGTCCAACAGAGATTCTGCTGAAGAAACAGACCAATCACCGACCTCCTCAGTCAATTCTTTGCGCCAGCTGTATGATGTTATTATTGGTCCCATTGCAGACTTGCTCGAAGGTGACCAGTTACTCCTTGTTCCAGATGGTCCATTTTGCCTGGCTCCTTACTCTGCGCTTAGTGAATCAATCAGGATTCACATCGTTCCCTCGTTGACCGCTTTCCGACTGATCGCAGATGCGCCCGAGGACTTTCACAGTAGGAGTGGGGCGTTGCTCGTGGGAGATCCATGTTTGGAAGAAGTTACCAACCTGTTTGGTAGGCCCGTTTGGAAGCAGCTTCCATTCGCCAGAAAGGAAGTGGAGATGATTGGAAAACTTCTAAAGACCACACCTCTCACCGGACGAGATGCGACTAAAGACGAAGTGATGAAAAGATTGGAGTCGGTTGCTTTGGTGCACATTGCCGCACACGGGAGTGATCAAACTGGAGAAATTCTTTTGGCCCCAAACCCAGGCTGGACATCTCGCGTCCCTGCGAAAAAATACTACATATTAACAATGTCAGATGTACAAGCCGTTCGTCTGCGAGCAAGACTCGTTGTTCTTAGCTGCTGTCACAGTGGCCGGGGAGAAGTCAAGTCTGAGGGCGTGGTTGGTATCGCGCGGGCTTTCTTGTGTGCTGGTGCTCGCTCTGTTCTGGTGTCACTCTGGGCGATTGATGACGAGGCTACCATGGAGTTCATGAAACACTTCTACCAACACCTGGCGGAAGGAAAAAGCGCGAGTGTGGCTCTTCACCAGGCTGTGAAATCCCTGCGCGAGTCAGAGCAGTTCCGTGACTTGAAGTACTGGGCTCCATTTGTGCTGATTGGTGATGACGTGACGCTTGAATTTGGAGACAGGAAATGAAACAGAATGGTAAGTTTAGTTTGTGTTTGACTTTAGACAGACGTAATTTTATGATAAACAAGGACAGCTAACTGCAAAGAAAGCTCAATTCTTGCCAGAGGAATAGTTGTAAAATCTGTCTAAAGATTATTTCAATTACCAAGCCTCCCGCTGTTTATTAAAACGAGGGATAGCTTTAGAAAGGATGCCATGAAAAGATGTTTGTTTTCGGGTTTCCTTGGTACCATGCGAAAATGCCTTACTTTTCTTACACTAGCCTTTTCCAGGCGTTCAGAAAGTAGAAAGCAATGTAAATAAAATTGCGTTCCCCACTATTTGATCGCCTGTTCTCGCACTAGTTAATGTTTCAACCGTTTGAGATAAAGAACGAAATCAATGTTACCATTTCCCCTCAGATTTTTAACAATGGTACCTTTGAACTTTATGAACTTACTGACCTTAATGGAAGTCAAACTTCCGTTGAACGTTGTTTTCAATTGAAGCACCAGGAGTCTCGTTAATTAAGGGAAATTATTAATGTTTTGTTTAAAATATGTCCTCGCTTCGTGGGTAGTGTCTTCAATTTTGTTCGTTTTTGTCTCTTCCTTTTATTCTGGCAAACAAACAAAAAATTAAGCGCTTCACCTGAACTCCACAAACTTCTAAATTTAGAGCCTCAAGCGAAACTAATCCGTCATATATTTTTTGGTTGGCAGAAGTGTCATCATACTCAAGACAAGAGAGGACTACTAAGCGAGTCTGACTGTTCCATTGATGACGTCCATTTGGTGTGATGCAGACTATCCCGGGAACTTATGGTACAATGGCCGGATAAAAAAATGAAGTTACTGCATTAAACCTTTGCTTTCGTGGTTCGTAATATATCTGGAGAGAAGGACATGTACAGGCTTGATTTTAGTGCGCATTTTCCAAAATGCCACTTCACTTTATGAAGTTTTCAAAACGTAATTTTTCTTCTTTCGATGTAACGTTAAGAAAACTGGATACATAAATTTGACTTTACATTTAATTTTTTAGAGCTGCTTAACAAATAACATACCAACATTGTAAAGATATTTTGAAGTCATTTTATTTAATTTTTTTAAGGTCATTATTCGTTTTAAGACAATATTGAGAACAACGTTTTACTTAATTGTTCATTCAGAAAAAATGTGGTTACTTAGGCCAAATTTAACGGCTTATCTACCCATATTTAGAGGCAAGAACTTTATTTTTTTAAGAATGACGTTTCTTGTGTTTTCAGTTTCGCATGTAAATATGATTTTCTCCAAATTGTAAAAAAATTGTGTTTTTTTTTTAATACGATATCTTAGCCGCAAAAATTGTGCTTGTCATTGTAAGTAAGGACAGTCTCTAAGACCCTCAAAGTTAGAAAGAGCACAAAAGACCAAGCAAAGAATTTAAACTGTCTAGGACTGCGAGTTAACTTACAGAAACCTGATTACAAGAGGGCGAAGACTCAAAAACTAAAATACTTTTCACTAACTTGTGTTTGAATAACAACAACAAGTGATGTAGTTAGCTTTGACTGGCTTAATAGGCTCAGAAGAATGATGATGCAATTATTATCTTAGAGCTGATCAGGGCTCGGTTGTTTGAAATCCCATTAATTTTGAGAGAACAAGTTAAGAAATATGCTGGGTTTTTTTTTTCAAATGATTTCTTTTTGCTTTTTACAAGATGCCATAATCGAGTGGTCCTCTTATCTGCATCGTAGAATTATTTTATCTAAAGTCAAACATAAGAAAATGCTTTTATTATAACAGTTTTTTCTTTTCAGGGTAGACGTAGACGTCAATTCTAAATTGGCGCAATGGTCTTTTAAACAACCTGGCGCAGATCTTTTCATGTATATATGAAAGGAACTAGGTAAATAAGTAGGTATAGAGCATTCTTCAATTGGGTGTCGAAGTAATTTCGCGTTTGCTTTGGCTTTCCTTTACTATGCGGCTTTCTGATTTGTCAGCAAAACTCGCGGCACTTTCTCAACCAATGGGAAGCAAAGCCAAAGCCAATCGTGCCTTGATGTCACACGTTTTCCCGCGCTTGGCCAACTGTTACAAGTTACATGTATTTGCTTTGAATTCTGATTAGTTCACCGAACTGTTTACATCTGTTCTGATTGTTTAGAGTATTTACTTTGTGTGTGACACTCAATTGAAGACTGCTCTATAAAGTCAGTAAGTAAGCTAGCTGTGTTTACATGATACCCGAACGACTTTCAAACCGGTGGATTTGTTTCCATATATAGTATTATTCATTATCAGTAAAAACGATGTGAATTTTCAACCAAAAAGTTTTACCGGACAAGGAATCTCAATTTTTGTAGGAAAATTCATTCCGGGGTCTTGTAAACGGGACATGACTGTTTGTTTCATATTTCTATTAAGTTTCAACATTTCGTTACACAATGAAACTGATAGCTTCATCAAACCTGCTTTTGCTAATCCGATGTCAGCAGCGTTCATGTCGTAAAGGGAATGAAAGTCTAACCAGTATCGTGTAAACCGCCCCATTACAGAACAATTAGTGTGGCGTATATAATAAGTGAGACTATTGTAAACATTAACATTAACATTAAAAAAGTGAAATCTGTAAAACGTGTTTGGTTTGAGAACAGTAGAATCCAAATTATTTATTTTATTTATTTAAAGCTGAGGGGGGACCGTCGCGGAGATTTTGCTGTATGTTGACCAAAACAGCTCAAATATTTCACGAAGAACCCCATGAAATCGCACTGAGAGCAGCGGGAGGAAAGTTTGAAATGAATTCTCCGGGTGAAAATAGAATACAATCAGTTTTAAATTCAAACGAGGAACTGGAAAAGATTGGCTAATTTTTTCAAGTTTCAATCCATTTCCATCTGAGCCATCTGCAGACAAAAATGATTGACCCTAGTTTTTGTTCCCTAGAAGGGTTATTTGTGAAAAAAATTGAACCATTATTTTAATGTTCCCATCCGATACAAATATGTTTTTTTTTTTTCGCTATTCAAAGTGGCACTTAGAAAACGTGACACTGCCCCTTTAAAGACCTCGAAGCCACCGTCAAGGTCCTTCTTAGACAGACTCATACCCAGTCCCTATTTGTATGTTTGTGGGGCGAGAGAAGAGTGGGCACGAGAGTGGCCTCAATTCACTCTCGTAACCAATCTTCGCGCGCCATAAAGATAAAAATAGCGACTGTTCACGAGCATTATCCTTAGGCGGGTCACGAATAGACCAGCTTACAACTGAGCAAACAAAAGAAATCAAAAGCCTTTCAGTTTTACATGCATAGGGAAGACTGGAACAGCGACTATCTTTCGACGCCCCATCTTCGACATGCTAGATAAACAGCTGAAAGACCGTTATGAAAATTAAACACTTATTGGCTAAAAAAAAACTGAACGACAAATTAACAATAAATGCTCACCTAAAATGACTGATAAATGTATCAACCTGTAAATTTTGCATGACTCTCAGAAAAATTAAAACTATTTGACCGCTTTCGGTCGGCTCTGTTCTGTAACTTCCGGTATAGAATTCAGCCGTTTTGTTCGCATGTTAAATTTCCAAAACCACCGATTTAATTATCGATCTCGGATTGACTTCTAAATATCCCCCCCCCCCCCCCCCACGTCACTCTGAAGATTAATAAACCCATCTCCCTTGCCCAAAGTCGAGTTTAACCGTAAATAAATCAGTTGTGCTTGCATCTAAGACTTAGGCCTGGTTACACGGCATGTCGGAAGAAGATAAGGCGCGCGCTAGTGCTGTGCACGTAACATTGAAAATGGCTGAAAGATACTCCAGTGTTACGCCTTCTGTCATTATACCGCAGTGCGTTTATAGAGCTCCCCATCTTCATCCCACGATATACAACCCCTAATAGATGTCTACAGGCATTGCATCCATCGCATCAGCTATATGGAAAGCCATTCGGTGCAAATTGGTCAATCGCGTTGATGCGTCAATCGAAATTATCGATTTTTCAAGAAGTTTCGATTTCTAACAGATAGTCTTTTTCTGTTTCGCAAAATAGTGTTCATTGTAAACAAAGAAAAATTAATTTATTTAAATGAATGGTCCTGTCCATTTTAGCGTCGAATAATATAAAATGGAGGGGTGGTTAATCATGTCTTATGCATAAGGGGGGTAAGATTTTATGTTACCATTGTGCAGATCTCTCCAAGATCTGTTTGGTGTCCAAATTTGACACAAATTGACCCATTATTGAGCGCGTAATGACTTCTTGTGCCATATGGCACTCTTGTACCGCTGTAATATTGAGATCGATGGGGATGTTTAGTCGTTCCCTATATTACAGTCGGACCTCTGGGGACTTTGAAAACTGGCCGCTTAATAGAGGTTGGCCGCTTACTAGAGGTACAATAAAGCTTGGGTAGAAATGGCAGTTAACTTAATTTTATTGCCTCTATATAGCAAAACGCTTGTTGAAAGGTGAACATTTGTGAAGATAAATGCAAGAATCATTGAAACAAAACATTAAGTGCCCTCTATTTGCGCATTTCAAGTCCGTGCAAAGTTCTAGCTCTAACACAGGGTCCACGTAGTAGATAAGTACAGTATTTTTTTAGTGTTGAGTATCTACAGAAAATTATGCAAATCTATTTAACAAAACATCAAGTTTCTTAGGCCTTTTCTTGCATCAACAGTCTGTAAAAAATTTAGCTCAAAGTATTTCACGGACGATTTATTTCAAATAATCCGACACTGCTCCTTGCCGTCAGTGTAGAACTCGGAGTAACGAGGAGATCAAGTCATTTACCTTTCCGATAGATTGGGCAAGGTCCTGGTAACCGTGAAACAGGGCAAAGAGTCGGAGTTGATCGGTGATATTATGGCGGAGATTAAATTGCAGTTCTTGTTCTTATCAGTTATCAACTTCATATTATCTGTCACCATTTCGCTTGAAAAGGTAATTTGCTGTAAAAAATAATAATAATAATAATAAACTTGCAACAGCAAAAAGGTGGCCGCGGCCGCTTAATAGAGTTGGCCGTTGAATAGAGGTATCGAATACAGCATTTTACTGACAAATAATTCGGGACTTTGGAAAGCGGCCCGCTTAATAGGTGGCCGCTTAAAGTGCTACTATAATCAAATTTTTACCTCTTGAATTTTAAGGTTTATCACATAGAATTCTAGGAAAGATTAAAAACGCCGTTTACCGTTTCTAAATATCTGCATTGGTTCCGAAGATATTAAAGTTTGAAAAATGTGTAAAATTTGTAAATGAGATGACTGAAGACGTCATATTCTCAACTCAATATAACATCAAGTATATAAATAGAGCTATCTCGGTCAATTTACAGCAGAGACCATTGAAACCTGGCAGGCTAATAGTTCTAAAAGCAATACACCTATGGCTATAAAAAATTCGGTTCCCATGGCAACTCACTCTTTTCCAGTCCCCTCCAGCCTGATTTCAATATTTTAGTGATTTTCAGCTTGAAAAACATTTAACAAGGCCACGAACTCGACCTAACATATTTATACGCTTGCTGGATCATGCAGATGAGGCACCATTGGCAAATATCAAAAAAGAACGGCATAGGTGGCCAGCAAAGCCTTAAGTATCAGGGACGACTGGAACCCAGTATGTTGCCATGGTAACAAAACTGACAAGCTCATATTATGATCAAGCATTTCTGATTTCTGATACAAATTGGCTGAGATATCTTCTTTCATAATATTTGATAAAATTCGGTTGAGTTTATGACGTCATCACTTGGCTAATTTTCATATTTTAAAAACTTGAATATCTCCGGAACAAAAAGAGATATTTGAAAATAGTAAACAGCATTCTTCTTCACGTACAGACTTCTTGTTTATGTTTTAAAATGGTTCAGATTAGAAAGACGCGAATTTCATCATAGTAGCACTTTAATAGAGTTCGGACTGTATAAAAAAGTTTAATATCAAACAATGGGTCCCACACCCCTGGGAGCATGATTTTCAACGTCGCGTTTACTGCCGGTGTGTCTCGTAAAAGGTGGTTTAATTAGTCTCCCTGTTCCAAGATGCAAGTCTCCGGCTTTTTTAGGTGATCGATATTACTACATCTTTTCCAATTGAGGGTGTAGCACGATACGAAACTTTTGCCTGAGGCAGGGGACCACACGACGCAAAATAAACTGTTCTGAATACGTTCCGTTGCCGGATCTCTTGCAGTGAAATGCACGTGCCAGACGTCTCTATACATGTAAATAAACCGAACTGATTGCAGGGCTGACGCTAAGGCAAAGGGCTTATTTATTAGGGGCCAATATTTCAACCAGTACAACTAGTCTTCTTCAGGGCCAGAGTTACAATGAGTTACATTTAAACGTAAGCATAAACAGTTAAAGGTTAACACGATACGTTGTATGAGCCTCTCTATGGGTACCCACAGTCTTCGTTTTCTTCGCGATTTTTTAGCCTGCGTAGCTGGCGGTTTTGGAGGGCGGTAAAGCCGGGCCAAAACGAGTGGTGCAGCTGCGGGTAAAATGTGGAGAGAACCGTGACAGTCGCGGCAAAGACGCGTCAACGAGCGGCTTTGCCGCAATTTTCTCGTTGCCCTCGCCCCATTTCTCCGCGGCCTCGCCACTTGTTTTGGCCCTCGAGCCCGGCTCGCCGGTGAGCCCACCCATAAAAACCGCCAGCTACGCAGGCTACGATTTTTTTACCAATCTTCGTTTTTTTAGGAAGATCTTCGTTTTTTCGGATTGAAATGGTTTAAATGTTCTTTCAGTGTTATTCGCAGTTGATAAATATTTCACTACAATAGCAAATTGCATAATTCACTGAAACAATAAAGGATTGTTGGATTCTTTGGCGACGTTTTAACCCCATTATAACACGCTAGCAGCTGATGAGATTCCAAGAAATCGAAACTGCAGTCTTACATGAGAAACAACATTAGACACTCACCAGAAGAAATTTCACCAGCATCCCAGAGACTCACAAGAGAGTTGTCTATCGTAGCTTCGAATATCTGCTACGGATGCGAGCTAAGCCACAAAATAATGGAGGTACATTTCAGCTCTAAGAACACAATAGCTGTTTTTCAGATAAGAAGCAACTCAGCGAGCTAAAAGACAGCGCAACAAGCTATAGATCGTTTTCACGTGACGTCACGCATTGGCCCACCGCCATATTGGTGTACCACTTTTGATTGCGTAATACGGCATTGGTAGGTCACAACTGCAATTGATTATTCCCATGAGTAAAAATGGATTTAAACAAAAGCGAATAAAGCTCCGAGGATAATTCAAAGGTTTCCGATTCTTTTCCGATTTCTAAAAATGCAAAGAAGCTAAATTTGCCGGGTCAGAAATCGATATTTGCAGAAAATATCCACAATCGGAATCGATCCAGTGTTGATCGAAGGGAAGCACTTTCAGCCTGATTGTTTACCTCCGGTCGAATCCACAGATATCCTGTGGTATCTCGTTTTGGAGACAACTTTCTACACTCATTATTTGACATCTGCTGCTACTTTTTTTTTAATCCAAAGTGTATTCTTTTCCGAATTCAGTGATTGTTTAATCTTTTCCATGAGATTTATAGTTGTTGAGTTTTGACGTTGCGCGCAGTGTACCAAGCTGTTGCATTCATTTGCCTGTATCTCTCTTATTATTTGTGCTATGGTGCTACTTTTTTTTTAATGATAGTGTATTCTAATCCGAATTCAACGAAAGTTTAAGCTTTTTCATACGTGAGTAATTTAACAAAAATTGACTTAAGCTTTCACAAGCTTTTGCATTCATTTGGCTCTATCTCTCACATTATTTGACCTAAACTGCTACTTTTTTAAATTCACATTGTATTGTTTTCCAAATTCAGCAATAGTTTAATCTTGTCCATACAACTTATAGTTTTTGAGTTTTGACGTTGCGCGCACAAGTAATTGAATTTTTCCGGCGTGTAATTTAACGAAAATTTAGTTACGCGTTCACAAGCTGTTCTATTCATTTGCCTGTATCTCTCTTATTATTTGTGCTATGTGTCACAAGGACTATTTCCCCGTAGTACTGTATTTAAAAGGAATTCAATATCGTATAAATCAAAAAGTATTTTCAGTTTAGTGTTTTAGGAAATTGATAATCTTACATGTGAATTGCTCGCCGAAATGAATGTTTATTCAGTTGCGCTCCTAAGGTGTTTTGGAATATTAGATCGAGCACAACTCGTTAGCGTAGAGCAAAACTTCCGATCGTTATTGCGTTATGGACGAAAGCTGTTTAAATACAGGTTCTTAGATTTTCCGTTCTAGCGACCTTTCGGTAAACATCCAGGAAATAGTAATAATTGTACAGTTCCAGCGCAATATCCTATAGCCAACTTTAGCGTTATCAGCTGTCTTATTTCCAGTTTCAATATCCTTTCTAAGGCTAGATTTTTAATAACGACGTGTTTAGCTATTTGCTCTACTGTAAAACTAATTTTAGTTGAAAGGCTTACCGAAATTAATTAGTATTCTCAGAACATATAAAAGAAGGTCGTACGTTGTAGAACTTTGAATTACCCGCTGACGAATTACCAGAATGAATTACCACAGAACGAGTTACCAGAACGAGTTACCCAACACGCTGTAGTGTACCTGTGAAGATCTACGATTAAACAAGTTGAGTTCCAGTTTTGTGAAGATTCATTTTCTGCTTCGCCTCCACGGACGAGAAACAACGACCTAGTACCTCGGCATCAGTAACAAGTGCCACGCTGCAAGTCAAGTGCTCTCCGAAGCTTTTCCCCAACGTTTATCCTTCCGACAACGCCCGAGTTGTATCGTTTACCTCCGCGCATCGCCCGCGCATAAAAATCGTACGCCACGCCACAAACGTTTTGTTACATTGTTTTTGTTACATTGGTTCCAGAATACCGGGCAGTTTCTTCAGTCCGCGAACACTGCGAAGACAGAAAATTTGATCAGGAAAGGAACTTTCAACTGAAGGTAATTCCCTCGGAAAGATTTTATCCCTCCGAGTATTGCTTATTTCATTTGAATTTTGAGTGTACTTGCGAAATCGAGCTTGATCGCGAGATATTACTATTTATCCACGAGGATTATCATCACGCCTTATTCATCCAAGAACTTTGGATTTGAAACCTTGAGTTTACTATTTGTCCACGAGGAATGTGGACCGTCAATATTTACCTTCGAACATAAAAGCCTTCGCTCAGAGACAGAGCATATTTGAGTAAAATAAAAATAAATAAATAACAAGAAAAAAACTTTGCTATTTGACGATAGCAAACGACGAAAACAAACTCTCTTTTTCGAGCCTTATGAAAAAGAGTAGCTCCAAAGGCTGCTACAATTTACGCCAAAAATTCCGTGCAATTTCTGGATCGACCCAGAAGAAATCTACCGAGAATCAACTAATTTCAGAAGAGGATATCGAATACTTCAATCGCTCCACAGAAGATACGGAGGAAAACATTGAACCGTGTCAACTCTGTCTACAAGAATCACAGGATAATCAAAGCACGAACCACGTCCACGAAATCGAAACCGAAAACCATATTCCTCCGAGTACAGACCAATCAGAGTCACCGTCAATTTTACACGCAGTAAACGCAGCCAACGGGACTCCAGAAACTGTTTTAAAGCCACGCGCTGAAAGAACTAGTTTATCGAGCGAGTCAAGTTCAAGCCAAACAGAAAGTGATTCAGAAGATTCCATTGAGGAAACTACACCGCTTATATCTACAACAAAACACCCCAGAATATTGTTTAGTGATAAACCAGAAGGAAATTCACAAAAACTTAAAGAACTAAATACAGAGAAACAAGGAAAATCCGCTGAAGCGCAAAGGTCAACTAGCCTCGACAAGAGTTCAAGCGAAGAAAGCCTGACAGTCAAAATGGACTCACAGGAAAACTCTGATCTACAACAACAAATCCGCGAGCTCCAACGACAAGTGTCGAGACACTTAAAAACTACGCCACCAGTTACAGATTATCCGAGCATAGCAGATTTCTCTAGCACCAAGCCTTCTCTGTTCCATGGATATGAAAATGAAAATGTGGAACGATGGATAGAGAAATTTAAACTTCACCTTACCCGAAGACGTATTAACTTAGCCCACAATGCAGCAGCTTCAGAATTAGCCCTTCACTTGGCAGGCCCTGCAGAAGTCTTTTACTACAGCCTCCGAGAGAGCCAACGCTTAAATTTTGAAGACCTATGTACAGCCCTTAGAGAACGTTACTCCTCTAGAAATCATACTTGGAGACAGTGGCAAGCTCTTTCTAGCAGACAACAAGGCGCTAACGAGCCTTTAGACAAATACATAGCTGATCTGCACGCCATGTTCCAGCATCTAAACCTATCAGAAGAAGAAAAACTAAGGTACTTTGTGCAAGGATTACGCCCTGATACCCGCCGAGAAGTGTTGATTAAACAGCCTCAGAATTACCGTGACGCTGAGGACGCCGCACGATTGCTGCAAATGGTTGACTCAACGATCCGTGCGGGCCATTCTTCACCCAACCAACTGAATGATAAAATTATTGAAGCAGTAGTTAAAGCAACCATCGCTGCTCAAGGAGGTGCAAAAGGTGCCCCAGAACCTAAAATTGCAGCTTACCAACCAGAACAGAAGATACGACCAGATGATGAAGTGAGCTATTTGCGCGAACAAAATCGTAAACTTAACGACAGACTGTTAGCAAATGAAAATCAGAACATTGCGGCATATCAGCCAGCTGCAAGAGAAAGCTACAGATCTAATAATGAGTCAGAGGAATTACATCGTCTTAGAGAAGAAATTCGCCTTCTAAAAGCTGTTCAGCGCGGCCCGCAACAAATCCAGTCAAATCGCTCCGACGATTACGGGAGAAATGATAGTTATCGGGACACGAGAACCGATTTTTCTCAAGCAATGGATGAAATACGTAAAATGCAGTCACGCATAGACGGATTTATGCGAACCTACGCTAATAAAAATAATCGCCAAGAACAGCCACGAGTCAGGAACCAAGAAGGACGACCTATATGTTACCATTGCGGAAAACTTGGTCATGTTAGGCAGAACTGTTACTCACGTGGGCAACAATACCAGAATTATAAGCCACAGGTTAACCAGCCCCACGAGCAGACCACTCCTCGCATTGCCGTAATAGAAGCCGAGCCAGCCGAAGAACAAGTCCTTGCCCAGTTCGACCACCAACAGCAGCCTAAGCTGAACATAAGTCAAACTATGATAACTAACGAAAACGGCCAGACTAGCCAAGCGCAAACTCGATCCACTTCAGAAGTCCCTAATACAGTAAATGAAGATAGGGGAACAGACCAGCAATTCTGCGAACAGAACAAGCAGGGAGAAAAAGCTGGAAACGTCTACTATGCCCGGCGAAGTAAACCACTCCCATCCACTTCTACAGTGAATAATGAAGTGCCTACCATTAACACCATTGATGCTGAAATAGTAGAAGGTCCTACTACACACAAAGAAAGCGATGACCACAATACCGAAGTCAAGCCACATCCAGCTATTACTCCAAAACAGTGTGCTCAAGTCTCCTCTTCACCAGAAGAATATACAGCACCCGTACACGAAAACCAGGCGATCGTGATTTGGTTAGAAATTTTTACTGATAAGCTTAACACTTCAAAAGAAACAACCGCCCCTCTAAGAGAAGTTCAAACATGTTCCAGATCAGAACCAACCATTGTCGTCAAAGACCAAACAGTGAAATCACCAAATGATCCCTATGGCTTATCTCGCACGGAGACTTTTCTACAACCAAAAGAGAAACTCGACCGCCAGTTACAAGAGCAAGGCGCTGAGAACAAAAAGACCGAAGTCCATTTCCAATCAGGCAACCTAAGACAAGATTTTCCAAAACCACAGAAACTCCAGCCTAGTGAACACTTGTCAAAGATGGCCAAAAGTGCTCAATATCCCAAAAGACGTCTTCTTCAAACTTCAAACAGCGACGTAACGCCTTTGTCAATGGAAAAATATGTGGTTGTCACGCCGACTTCCTAGTTGATACAGGAGCTTGTATCTCAGTAATAGATGCCAGATTTGCCAAGAATGTTCTTTCCAAACAGCCTACATCCATCATGGTTCCTAGTACTTTTTCAGAAGTGGATACCGTTAGTGGTGAGAAATGATCAACCATCGGCCAGATCCACGTTTCATTGGCATTTAACGGAAGAGAATTTCCCTGTCAATTCCATGTAATAGAAGACATGAGCCACTATGCTGTTCTTGGTCGAGATTTTTTAAAGACTAACGATGCTGTAATTAACTTTGCGAGCGGAACGTTAACATTAGGCAACGCCTACCCTATTGAGTTGTCCCTGGAAGCCAGAAAGTCAAGGCCTATGGCAGGTTTGATAATTGAAACCAACCACTCTGCCAACCGAGATAAACATGAGAAATCTGCGTCAATCCTTGCCAAGCTCTTCCCTAACTATGATTATTTTGTCCAACGCTGTAAAAGGACATCAAGCTTCTTTCTCAAGTTCCTCATTATTCTTTTGCTGATGTCACCTCACTGCCGTCCTACTATAGAAAACTACAGCGAATCGAGATTTTTCAAGGATTTCAGCCTGCATTCTAAAGAGCACCCAATGCTAACACCGGCAACTATTCACAGCGAAGCTCAAACAAATCCACATTTGAGCCCACAGTTTAGGTTTCTACTCCGCCCGGTTCGTCTGAAAAACCCCACACAGATATTCGTACCCAACCCATTATTGCAGAAGATCCTGTTAACCCAACAAAAAACAAGAACCCAAGGAAAGGAACAAGGGACAAGGAAACCAAGACGTTCTACACCAGGACAGGAAAACAGCACGTATCAGAAAAACTACGAGGATAAACTGAACACTATTACAGATTCTAGAGCATGACTTTCTCCTTTACCTCATCCTATTCATAGTACAGTCAGTCTCCAAAATATAGATCATTCGTTTACAGTTATCTCCCGAAAATTATTCCATTCAGATTAATATCCACAAAAATATCAAGCAGAATATCAAGAAGATTTTCACAAGTTGTTCAAACCCCCTTTTATTGGAGTAGCTATTACGCAGGCAACTCAGCCATATTGAACTTCGTCCAAATTATGTTAGTACACTTAGATTTTTCAAAAGCCAGGAGGCTTTCACTTAAGGTGGGGGGTGTCACAAGGACTATTTCCCCGTAGTATTTAAAAGGAATTCAATATCGTATAAATCAAAAAGTATTTTCAGTTTAGTGTTTTAGGAAATTGATAATCTTACATGTGAATTACTCGCCGAAATGAATGTTTATTCAGTTGCGCTCCTAAGGTGTTTTGGAATATTAGATCGAGCACAACTCGTTAGCGTAGAGCAAAACTTCCGATCGTTATTGCGTTATGAACGAAAGCTGTTTAAATACAGGTTCTTAGATTTTCCGTTCTAGCGACCTTTCGGTAAACATCCAGGAAATAGTAATAATTGCACAGTTCCAGCAATATCCTTTAGCGTTATCAGCTGTCTTATTTCCAGTTTCAATATCCTTTCTAAGGCTAGATTTTTAATAACGACGTGTTTAGCTATTTGCTCTACTGTAAAACTAATTTTAGTTGAAAGGCTTACCGAAATTAATTAGTATTCTCAGAACATATAAAAGAAGGTCGTACGTTGTACAACTTTGAATTACCAGCTGACGAATTACCAGAATGAATTACCACAGAACGAGTTACCCAACACGCTGTAGTGTACCTGTGAAGATCTACGATTAAACAAGTTGAGTTCCAGTTTTGTGAAGATTCATTTTCTGCTTCGCCTCCACGGACGAGAAACAACGACCTAGTACCTCGGCATCAGTAACAAGTGCCACGCTGCAAGTCAAGTGCTCTCCGAAGCTTTTCCCCAACGTTTATCCTTCCGACAACGCCCGAGTTGTATCATTTACCTCCGCGCATCGCCCGCGCATAAAA
Source organism: Pavona decussata (assembly GCF_977016875.1). NCBI lineage: Eukaryota > Metazoa > Cnidaria > Anthozoa > Scleractinia > Agariciidae > Pavona > Pavona decussata. The sequence goes on from NW_028145463.1 coordinate 877,193, forward strand.
ATCATACGCCACGCCACAAACGTTTTGTTACACAAGTCATTGAATATTTTCAATGTGTAATTTAACGAAAATTGGGTTACGCGTTCACAAGCTTTCGCATTTATTTGCCTCTATCTCTGTCATTATTTGACATATGCGGCTACTTTTTTTTAATTAACAGTGTATTGTTTTTTCAAATTCAGCAATAGTTTAATCTTATCTATACAACTTATAGTTTTTGAGTTTTGACGTTGCGAGCACAAGTAATTGAATTTTTCTGCGTGTAATTTAACGAAAATTCAGTTACGCGTTCACCAGCTGTTGCATTC